>NW_019397258.1:0-14936 GCF_000591075.1 Eurytemora carolleeae
ATTGGTTAGTTGGTTCATTGGTTAGTTGGTTCATTGGTTAGTTGGTGCATTGGTTAGTTGGTTAACTGGTTCATTGGTTAAGCTCCTCGACTCGGACACAAAGTTTCAAATAATCAGGTAAACTGATATATTTCAAACCTACAAAAAAAATGCAGATATGGTTGAACATATGTTGATGTATAAAATGGTTTTAAATGTTTAATTAGATAACTTACGATTTTGGCGTGTCAGAATATTAAGGAGTGAAATTTGGAAATATGATCCTGGTTGTTTAAGTGTAATTTCTATGAATTTCAAAGTTATTTGTGGATTTGATTGTTCACATCTATTTGGTGATTTCCTATTGATGGAGTACAGAAATTGCCGGAGTATTGCTTTGGTTTGGATTTTCTTCAAAAGGAGGAATTGTTTAAAGATGACATTATGTGGGGGGGGGGGGTGAAGGTAGATTTATGGTCAACAATTGTGGTTTGATGTTGCTGTATGTATAGTATGACAATTAATTAGTGCAAAGTGTACTTACTGCACATTTGCAAATTTTTAAAGAGAGTAAATAAACACATACATTAGTATAATTTCTCACCACATTTTGGCAAAATAAATTCAATATAGTAAAAATAGAAAAAATCTTAGCATGCATGCATTGACAATTTTACTTTAAATACAATTTGTTAGTTGAGTGCAGTAAAAAATAAATTTAAAAAACATTGTACAATCACATGGCGACATGAAAAAAAAAAAAAATAAATAAAATAAAGAATTTGAGCAGTGGCATAGATTTGAGATGCAGCTAAAATATGGTTGTTTTTACTTAAAATTATATAAAAATTTTTAAGATTCAAGCCAGCGCTCAATTGAAACCAGTTTGTGGTGGATTTTAGACCTGGCTTAAATTCATGAAATTCCGACTCAGGTCCGTCAAATTACAAAATAAAGTAGGTGTTACAAGCCTTACCATAGCGTAAGAATAGTATAACATCACAACATAATATATGTTAGCATAACTTCAAAATAAGGATGAAAATGTTTATAAAACTAGTATGAAATAAATTGGCTTCCAATTTTTTCCTGATCAAATTGGATCCTATACGGACAAACTGATCTGAGGAAAATTAGAAACCTAGTTAGATAACTTGAGCATACACCTGGAAATTGTCTGCCATGCTGTATAATTTGTATTTATTACAGGCCTCATCAGCATCCTCAAAGTTTTGGTAGAGTGATGTTATGAATAGAGTTTTTCGGATGTTTTTGTCAGTACATTCAAGCTCAGATGTATTAAACATTGTCTCCTTGATCAAACTTCCTAAATGTTTAAGTATTTATCCTAATGTATTATGGACTTCATAGTATTTTTCTGAGATTTATAGAAACATGCTGTAAAGAGTTGACAAAAAATATGAAGAATATGGCTAATTTTATATGGCTAGGGTTTCCATTATTCCAAAAAAAATTTCCGGAACCTTGTCCTGATAATTTCCCGGAACAATTTTTCCGTAAACTGGAATTTTCCCGAACAATATTCCGGAACAGGGTTTTAGTAATTTCTGTTTTAGGGATAAAAAAGTCATTCCGGAATAGATCAGGGATTCCAGAGCCTTCTCCATAATGGAAATGGAAAAAAAATTCAGGATCATTTCCGTACGTAAACCGTAACCCAAAATTCCAGTGGAGACACTAGCTAAGTCATTACAAATTTTCTACCAATAAATTTTCACAAATTTCAAGTATTGCCAAATTTGATGAAAACCCGTATTCTGCTTCATTAATACAATATTTGCCTGTTATATCCCAAACTGTATCTTCGTTAATGATGTTGCCAACAGCTTTACTCGGAAGGCAATTAGAGTACTCAGCTAGTTCATCAGGACTAAAAATATCAAGATAGTTAATAAAGTATCCCAAAAAAGCTGGTACTGGTACACAGTCAAAAAGTCAGAACATTGCAGGAAAGATCTATCACTAAATTCCTGAAACCAGCAGCAGGGCTATTGGCAAAGAAATCTTAATTTGCATGATAGCCCATCACAACTAGAGACGGGCGCGTTTTTTCTTTTTAATTTGTCTTCATGGTTCTTTAACAAGGAAACACAGGTTTGCAACAACATTAGCTGGTGGCAAGGGATAATAGAAGGGGGGGCAAGAAGGGCAGTGACCCCCCCCCCCCTAGAACTCAGAGCTATCACACTTTTCAAATCTTAAGCTAAAGACTGAAGACTGAAGAACAGGACAAAAGTAGTTTGCTGTTTATAAAAAACACCAAAAAACAATACATCCTATTGCAGTGCTGTAACCTAATTTTCCCTTTTAAGTTTTCACAGAGTTTTATTTGAAGGAGAGATAAAGTAGTACTTAAGTAAGCAATTGGAAGGTGGTTGGACTGTATGTGATTGTGTACCTTTAAAGTATCTTAAGCTTGTGTGACGTTTGCCTGATATCCAAGAAGCTAAATGTTCTCAATTTACAGTTCAAACTTTGCAGAGTAAATAATTTCAAAAAGAAAAATTACAATAAAAAAGAATGGATGTAAATTTTCAATAACCTTCAATTTCGTAAAATGAATACCATGCTCAATAAAAAGTATGTCTGATCATCTAGAAGCCAAATATTTTGAATTTACAATTCAAATTTTGCCCCCCCCCCTTATAAACTCCTATTTTTATAGTATCCTAAAGGGTGACATAAATTTAAAAAAAAAGTTTTTCGAAAATTCCACGGCCAACCCCGGGCACTTCAGCTAGTTTACAATAAAATGATTTACCTTAACACCCGGTCCCAGACATTGACAGATGCCAACATTCCAATCAGAGGCTTATTGTCAAAAAAGTAATGTCCTAAAACATTTAGTAAGATTACCTTCTTTTATTTATGTTTATAAGTTTTTAATCAAATATGCATCTATTTAAGTTATAAAATTGAGAGGTACTAGGTTTTTAGCGCGCCTCGCGCCCATCTTCTATTTAAATTGTGAACATGTTCTTTTTGTTTACATTTTAAAACAAAGAAGGAAAAAATTTTGCGGATTTAAAAAAAAAATCGCGGATTTTCAAGAATTTAAAATTTTTTACAAAAATAAAAAACCATTAAAACAAGTTTTTTTAATTTTTATCAATCATTAACCTTCCCTGTGGTCACGTGATGTCCCACAAAAAATTTGGGCCCGATCGGTTCAGCCGTTTTGACGTTTATTGGATACAAACAAACAGACACCCAGGAATGACCTGAAAAAAATATTCTTTTTAAATCTAGAAAAAGCTTTAAACTTTATCTTGATAATGAAATCTTCAAAAAATCTCCCCCCTAGACCTGTAAAGGGGCCGGAACTCAGAGCTATCACACTTTTCAAATCTTAAGCTAAAGACTGAAGACTGAAGAACAGGACAAAAGTAGTTTGCTGTTTATAAAAAACACCAAAAAACAATACATCCTATTGCAGTGCTGTAACCTAATTTTCCCTTTTAAGTTTTCACAGAGTTTTATTTGAAGGAGAGATAAAGTAGTACTTAAGTAAGCAATTGGAAGGTGGTTGGACTGTATGTGATTGTGTACCTTTAAAGTATCTTAAGCTTGTGTGACGTTTGCCTGATATCCAAGAAGCTAAATGTTCTCAATTTACAGTTCAAACTTTGCAGAGTAAATAATTTCAAAAAGAAAAATTACAATAAAAAAGAATGGATGTAAATTTTCAATAACCTTCAATTTCGTAAAATGAATACCATGCTCAATAAAAAGTATGTCTGATCATCTAGAAGCCAAATATTTTGAATTTACAATTCAAATTTTGCCCCCCCCCCTTATAAACTCCTATTTTTATAGTATCCTAAAGGGTGACATAAATTTAAAAAAAAAGTTTTTCGAAAATTCCACGGCCAACCCCGGGCACTTCAGCTAGTTTACAATAAAATGATTTACCTTAACACCCGGTCCCAGACATTGACAGATGCCAACATTCCAATCAGAGGCTTATTGTCAAAAAAGTAATGTCCTAAAACATTTAGTAAGATTACCTTCTTTTATTTATGTTTATAAGTTTTTAATCAAATATGCATCTATTTAAGTTATAAAATTGAGAGGTACTAGGTTTTTAGCGCGCCTCGCGCCCATCTTCTATTTAAATTGTGAACATGTTCTTTTTGTTTACATTTTAAAACAAAGAAGGAAAAAATTTTGCGGATTTAAAAAAAAAATCGCGGATTTTCAAGAATTTAAAATTTTTTACAAAAATAAAAAACCATTAAAACAAGTTTTTTTAATTTTTATCAATCATTAACCTTCCCTGTGGTCACGTGATGTCCCACAAAAAATTTGGGCCCGATCGGTTCAGCCGTTTTGACGTTTATTGGATACAAACAAACAGACACCCAAACAGACAAACAGACAGACAAGCCAAATTTATATATAGATATCTCATTTTCAATGAAATCAGAAATTTTGTGTTTTGGAAATATTTTATTGAAATTGAAATATTCAGACTGAAAAACCCAATAATGTCCAAAAAGCAATCGTTTTTTGCCGTTCATGAATTTCGTGATTTTGTTGCTCGTTACCGAAATTTTCTGTTGATTTACCACGGGCACTAGACACTAGACACTAGGTTGACTAGGCGGGCTGGTACGAGTAAATGTGTATAAAAAGTATGATTACAGTAGACCGGTAAATCATAGTAATGGTTCGGATCATGAAACAAGTTCAGAGCTGGGAACTTTAGAATGGATAACTACTTAATCCGAATATCCACTGTGGAAACTTTTAAATTTAGTCCTTAATCCACTCTTTTTCTCTCTCTCTTTGGATATCCTCACATTATTTTCTCCAATGAGAGTGCAGGAATATAGTTAGTAAATTGTATTGATCAATGAAAGCCTTGTAAATAAATTCTATCCCATGAGAAAAATCCGCAATTTCTAACAAATCAAGAATTTGTTGTCGGCCATTTTTGTGAATTAATAGGCGAAGAAAAATATTTAATAATACGTTTGAGATTCTTTTGTAACCAATTTTAACTAATGTATTAATAAATAAATGTGTGAGAAATTAAGTAAGGGCCCTTCTAAGTTCTAGTCATGAAAACGAAAAAATCTGGCGTTCCTTTAATCAAATTTGTTGATCTAAATATTTAATCTCTAGACTAACATAATCTCGAGATTAGCAAAAAGAAAGGATTAAGCATTAATACTGATATCCACCATTCTAAAGTTCCCAGGTCAGTAACAATCAAATACATATATTATTAATTTTATTCACCTAAGCGAACTACCATTGGCAGCTGGGTATTGTTGGAGAGACGATTACGAAGGATACTAAATAATTGATTAGAAAGATATAATTCAATATTTTAAAGCAATCCACACAATTTTAAAAATCATGCATCAACTATTGAGACAGGGCCGAAATTTAAGTGTTGCCAAGTCTTTTCCCTGGGTTTTTCTATTCTTTGATAAGCAAATTTTGAAGTGCGAAGGCCTTGTGTGGTAACATAAGTTTTGTTTTAATTGACAATAAAGGGAATTTAAAGGGAGTATCTGCCCAGCCTTTTTAGATCACAAAAGTAGTATTTACATAACCAGAAGTGACCCTCCAAACTATAAGTACATGTCTGCTTTACAACATTACCCTTAAAATGATCAAAAATGAATTAGATATCCAAGTTTTTAGCTTTGAAGAATAATTTTATTAATAGTGGTTTCTACAACAGAAACATTAAGGGAAATTCAAATCTTCTACATTATTGAAGAGACAAAGGTTCATATTTATATAAGTCTAAATATATACCTTGAAGTGGCTTCATTCTCAAAATCTGATTTCCCATTGATGTACACCATCACTGAATTCTTATTCATATTCAGAGATAAACAGATGTGAATCCATTTTCTTACAAAAATCGGAAAGTTCTAAAATACATTAGAATTATAATTGTCGTCTGCTTTCTTTATTCTATTTATAAAGTACAGAGTGGCACAAAAAAAAACAGGGATTAGGACTTTTTTAGCACTTTCATTCGTTTGAAAGGACTCAAAAATGTGCCTCAGAAGGGGTCGTCTAAATAACTTTTTATTGTTAGATCCTTTCGTTTGGTGCAAAACCAAGTCGAATATTCGAAAACCTCTATATGTTAACTTCTGCTAACAAATGTTATTTAAGAAATAAAAAATAATTTTTATAAATCTGAACCAATTTGGCCCCAATTTGATGCCATTTTTAGGTTTATGATTAAAAAATCCCAGAAGAAATATCTAAGTCAGTTCAGATTTATATAAATGAATTTTTTTATTTCTTAAGTAATATTTGTTAGCTGAAGTTAACCGATATATTTTCGAATAACAAAAGATCGGATGACAAAAAGTTAATTAACGACCCATTCTAAAATTAAAAACTAAATACTACGGCCCATTATAGTCTTTTTAAACGAATAAAAGGGCGGAAATACTCTAATCCCTGTTATATGGGCCATCCTGTAGATTTTGTAATAGTGCAATCCATAAGTGTTATATCATTATATAAATATTTGTTCAATTTTTTATCAGTAATTTATATGTTTCAATATATACGTTCCGTATACAGTGAGAACAAGAACAAAATGGAATAGAAACTTTAAATTTTATTCAAATTAACCTGAGACACAGCAATTCTTGATAAGTGATTTCATAAGTTACTACTAAACTATTTGCCTGGTATACTATCAAGGTAATAAGACAAGGAAAGTAAATTGCTGTTGCGTATACTCCGCGTGCATATTGAAACCAGTTCTCTCTGGGCGGTGTTTGTAAACAAGAATAGATGCATTAGTGTTCCTCCAGAATCCGAGGAGGATAAAGGCATTTAAATTTGAACATTTGATTATTTACATGAAAGTATCCTATGACCAGAATATTTCATTTTTTTTTATGTGAAAATGAATTCCATGTCCGGCTGTGACATCCGTCTTGTGTTTACTTTACCGCCCAGAGACAGTACACTGCAGTACTAAAAATGCGTACACCTCTGAAATTGCTATCTTTACGTTAAAATTCTTTGGGTACAATTAAGTATGGCTATTATGTCATCTATCTATTCTACAGTTTTCTGGTTCTCACTATATATATATTATTATGTACTAGCTGCAGTGCCCGAGGAATTTCAAAAAAACATTTTGAAAAAAAAATCATCATCATCAGGGTAACTCATGCTCAGTGGTTAAGTCTGTATTTTAAACAGGAAGTGTTTAAATTTTGCCTTTAAACGGCCTGTGTAATATGCGTTAATAAAGATTCGTCCACCAGACACACCATCAGAACGATCTAAAATCGAGAGCAGTTTTTATACTGATAGATATTTCATAATAATAATAATAATAATGATTATAATATTAATATTAAAAACCACTCGAAATAAATGCAAAAGGGTTCATGAATAATGCCTGGACATTTAAACAAACAGGAAAAGACTTCTGTTCATAATTTTTATAATTTTGTTTTATTAAGAAACTTGGCAGAACCAGGCAAATGCTCCCAGTAGCTGCGTTTGAAAGTTTCAAGATTGGCTTTTTATACAGAAAACTTAGTCACAAATCCGGGTTACCAAGCTTATTTTACTAATTCAATTGTGCGTTTTTTAATATATTTTTAATAATACTCATTTACTCTGCTTTGAAACATTTATCATTCCTATATGAGGAAGGATAAGTGCATTCCTAAGGTACAAAGGGCCGTTTTCCGACAACTTCCTTTTTAAGGAACTCTGAATCGAAATGACCTCGCTGTCTTAGGACTAGACTTTTCCTTCCTTTTATAGGAATGATAAATGTTTCAAAGCAGAGTAAATTTGACATAAGAGAAGGTTAACAAGGAGGTTTTGACTCAACTTCCTATTAGAGGGAGAAATCAAGCTAAACTGCCTATTTAAGAACTTCGACTCGAGTCGTAATTCCTTAAACCCGACTTTAAGCCCCAATCTTCGACCCAACTGTGACGATAGCTTGTGTCCCGTGATTGACAAAAGCAAAATCTTCGGCTCGACTTAAGGAGAGTTAGGCCGAATGAAAATAAAACCAACCTTGGTTGGTTTAGTGGAGAATAAGGCTCAATATTGAGTATTGTTCTCAAAAAAACCCGGAATGCGTCAATTCCTACCATGAAAATCCGCCAAATAGAATATTAAACCGGTTTTTTTTTAAACTCAAATCTGTGGAAAATAAGATTCAGCTTGAATGAGAAAGCTCAAGAAGGCCCAACGACAGCTTAGACCCTAGCCGTATTTTCCCGAATTTTTTAAATCGCAGGCTCAGGAGTCCTTACGAGGCATTCCAGTTTTGAGACGATGGAAGTATTCGGTGTAAGAGTTATATGATTAAAACATGCAAGATTTTATTCTCAATTTAGTTTAGCTTAACGTGAAAGAACATAAAGATACTGACACATGAGAGATATCCACAGATCCTGAGTGTCATTCAATCGATAGAACTCTATGATAGGGATTTGATCGCTATATCTATCAAACTCAGCAAAGCTCCGCAAACAGAAACTCATCTAAACACAAATATTAAAATAAAAGGGATTGTTCACAATTTGTTCGCTCATTAAGAATAAAGCACGTTTGAATATTGAGAACTAGGAAACCATGCAGCTCTCTCTAAAAAGACTGTACTGTTGTCTTTGAAGTCTCACTATGTATGATTACCCCTGTATCTTTACACATTTCTTGTTTTTATCCTGCACATTGCACGTGAAGATATTATGATGTTAATTGTGACCCCCCCCCCGCGGACCTGATCAGGGATTGGTATTTCTGTAGTTTTCGTAGCATATCCGTTTTCAGGTCCAAATATATCTTCAATCTAAATAGAAGAAATTAGCATAATCCAGGGACTGAATATTATGAATTGAAGACGTAGCTGAACTGCACTCCGTCGATTCAAATCATAAATTACCGATTAAAATCCTCTTTAACTTTAAATTGGTGTTTCAGGACTTAAACCCACTATAGTTTCAGTAGAAGTAAATATTTCCATTTACTGATAGCGCCGATATAAGGATTTATCTCTAATTGGATAATGAAATAGATAGAAAGATAGATTTTACTGCCATACTATTTCTATTGGTTCAGAATTGGCAACAATCACAGGACTGAACCCTGATTGACTCGGCATACAGGACTTGAACCGGCGGTATAGGCAGTTCAGCCACCTAGGACAAATTCATTAAGCTTGAATCCAGGAACCAGATTTAAGATTCAAGATCTCCGGTAATATTCAAAAAGAAAAAATGGAGACAAATTTTGTAAATGCCGCGAGTTATTTGAAAGATCAAAGACGATCTTCAAATCATCTCTTAACTGTCATGTTTCTCTGAGTTTCTCTAGGGGAAGCTAACGTTGATTTCCATCTAAAAAAGTGCTGAATTCATTTGACATAATATTTGTGACATCTTTTAACATTATCAAAAAAAAATTTATGATTTTATTTGTTATTATTATCATTTTTATCAAACTTTATCAAAACTAACGAACCTTTGTTTTCAGAGCAAATGAGAGTTAAAACTAAAAAACTAAACAAAAAACGATGATAGGTTTGTTTTCCTGAAAAAAGATAGTATTTGAAAATTTGAATGGAACTAATTTATTATTATTATGAAACCCCTTGAGGACCTGCCCCATGGTCATGGTGACAGACGAGATTAAGATCGGTATTATCATCAGCTGCAGTAGTATCATCTTCTAATATATTGTAAAGAATATAAGCTAGAATCATTACAGGGACTGTAAAAGTAATACTTTGACAATGTAAATTACACGTATAAGGCACAATCTTTACAGTTTATTTCAGCCAGGACCTCTCTAACCATTACTGGTTGTTTTGAATAAGCTGCCCTTTTCAGCAGAAAATACAAATCAGACAAAAGCAGAAAAATCAAGAATATAAAAAATGACTAAATAAAAAAAGAAACTGTTATGCCCAACCCCTGCTAGGTATGTACTGACATACATGGAAAAAATTGGTCTGACCTTTATTTGATATGAATTGGTCAGTATATTTCCTAAAGATCATGCATATTTCATATAGGCTTTCATGATTGTTAAAAATGTCAAAGTAAAAGGTCTGGTTAACAATATCAAAAAAAACAATATGTATCTATCTATCTCAATTTAGTTTATAAGCAGAGTACAGGATTACTAAACTAATCCTTTAATTAGCAGGTTATTTTCTTGAACGAAGATCCACTCCAATCTAACAACATGTACTGTATATGCATTCAGTCGTACTCTCCAGCCTGGACTACCCAATAATACCTTCGAATCTGAGAAATAGAACGATCGCAAGAATGCACTAAGGTGTAATTTATGATTCTTCTTGAAATTGTATTCCGTGTTTTAAAATTCTAGCCGGCACTCAATTGGAATTGGCTTTAAGATTCAGCAGTTTAAATTTCTTTAATTTAATGGCCTCTGAATAAGCTAACACTTGAATACATAAAATAAGAAAATCTAATATGATTCTTGTTGTTGCTTATAGATTACACATTTCGAAAAATGTATAGGCGCAGAATTTCTCCTGGGTAATTTACGGCTAAGTCTATCAAACCTTATTTATCCTTTTACTAAAAAGCATAGGAAAGTCTGGCAGATAGAAACACTGTGGGCTCATAAACATTAACTCTAACCATTAATTAATTAATTAATACTAAAAATGAATATTGTGATTCAGACTAAGAGTAAAGATTGACTAAGAATAAAGGTTGTTGCTCGGACTAAGAATGAAAATTGTTGTTCTAGTGTAAGGTTAAACCTGAATTAACCCTGGTAAACTAGATTCTAAACCATGTTGAGCCTAAACCATGATATTGTTGTTCTATTGTAAGCTTAATCCTGAACCCTGATAAACTAGATTCTAAACCATGCTGAGTCTAAACCATGATATTGTTCTAGTGTAAGGTTAATCCTGAACCCTGATAAACTAGATTCTAAACCATGCTGAGTCTAAACCATGATATTGTTGTTCTAGTGTAAGCTTAATCCTGAACCCTGATAAACTAGATTCTAAACCCTGCTGAGTCTAAATCATGATATTGTTGTTATAGTGTAAGCTTAATCCTGAACCCTGATAAACTAGATTAAGCGATAAAAAGTCGCCTAATCGGGTTAAAAAGTTGGATGGCACCTGATTAGCGACAAAAAATCGCTTCACATAAATCACTTATTTTAAAATAAAAAATTGCTTTTTTTCAACAAAAAAATCGCTTATATTGCAGAAGAAATTGGTGACTGCCAAATAAGCGACACAAAATCGTTTATTCTCAAGAAAAAATCGCTTATTTTTAACACAAAAAACGCTTATTTTTAGTGAAATCGCCTATTTAAAAAAAAAATCGTTTAAATTTAACAAAAAAATCTCTGATATTCAACAAAAAATTTGCTTATTTTCAACAAAAAATTGTTTATATTTAACAAAAAAAATCACTTTACAGTACACTTTACAGTTCATAAAGAATTGTACAGTATGTTGTTTAATTTCTCAAACTTTTTAGTTAAAAAGTTATTGAAAAATTTGAAAGTAGCAACACTAAAATCGTTTACAGTACATTACAAATTGTACAGTATGTTGCTTAATTTCTCAAACTTTTTTGTTTAAAAGTTATTTAAAAATTTGAAAGATATATAATAATGATGTGAATCCAGTCCTAAAGCATAACTAGTCAATTTTTTTAATAATATTGATACGGATATCTTTGTTACACTCTTTAAAAGTTCTTAGCACAACTAAACCATATATCTTTGTAAACTAAGGATGAAACCTCTGACATCTCGGCTTAGAATTATTGATCTAACAGAATTCATTGTGTGAAATACAGTGCTTAGGATCCATTTAATTTTGATGCGGATGTGGATCCGGATCCGGATCCTGGATCCGCACTGGGAAAAAATGGATCTGGATCTGGATCCAGGATATTTCTATAAGATTTACGGAATCTTTTTAACAAAAAATAATTTTCAAATTTTTTGTTTCATTTTTTTCGCATATTTTTATTTACTTGATGAACGAGATGAACCATTCAGAAATGAGGAAATTTTTATAATCTCTTTTTTTCAAAAGTTCAGATTTTGGTTTCGGGAGTAAAAAAGGGTTTTTTGCAGTTTTTGGTTGATATTTTACCCCTTGGATCCGGATCCGTGGATCCGCATATTTTTGCGGATCCGGATCCAGGAAGCCAAAACCTTGCGGATCCAACGGATCCTAAGCACTGGTGAAATATCTAAAGTCTACGGCATGGGATTGCAAAAATATAGGGTTTAGAAAATCAGAGTTTGTGATAGAACCTCGGTTCCATTTTTAAGTGTCCTTATAACTTGTCAGGATAAAAAGGAAAAATAAATCCTGGGGCTTTTATTACAAATGTTATCAATTCAGTGCTTAGGATCCGGATGCGGATCCGTTGGATCCGCAAGATTTTGGCTTCCTGGATCCGGCTCCAGATTCTCAAAAATATGTGTATCCATGTGGATCCGGATCCAAGGGGTAAAATATCAACCAAAAACTGCAAAAAAACAACTTTTTTACTCCTAAAACCCAAATCTGAACTATTGAAAAAAAAGAGATTATAAAAATTTCCTGATTTCTTAACGCGTCATCAAGTTTAAGCATAAAAATAAGCGAAAAAAATAAGACAAAAACTTAGAAATTCTGCTTCGGTAAAAAATTCAGTAAGTCTTGAAGATATGACTGGGATCCAGATCGATTTTTTTCCAGTGCGGATCTAGAATCCGGATCCGGATCGTCATGAAAATTAAATGGATCCTTAACACAAATATTCTATGATAACCAAGTGCTTAAGATCCATTTAATTTTGATGCAGATCTGGATCCTGAATCTGCACTGGAAAAAATGGATCCGTATCCAAATCCGGATCTGGATCCAGGTCATTTCTATAAGATTTACTGAATTTTTTTAACAAGAAATAATTTTCAAATTATTTGTTTTATTTTTTTTGCTTATTTTTATCCCAAAACTATAGCATGTCCTAGCCGCAGTGCTCGGCCCAGAAATTGTCTTAACCTAACCTAATCAAATCAAATCAATCCTAACCTAACTTAACCTTAAAATAATAAAAAATAAAAAATAATAATTTATATGGTTAAGGATAAGCTCCCCACCCTCAGGAAAAATTCTCCCGATCCTGAGCTTCTCAATCGTTTCATCCAATAGTTTCCGACATAATATGTTGTTTGCTGTTTGATTTGAAGATTAGTTTTTTGAATATGAACTGTTTAGCAAACTATTTGGAACGTTTAACAAATAATTTGAAAAAAAGAACAAATCTGTAAACTTTAAATCTTGATTTCCCACTGATTTCTGAGACAGCTTCTGTTTTTTTTCAAAAATTCACATAGATCACAATTTGTCATAATTAGAAATGAACAGGTTAACTAACTAAATGTTAAATGAGAGACAGCAATGAGCAAGAATGCTAACTATCAGCTGATTCATATTCTGGTTTGAGTTTTTGGCTACCTGCCTGAAAATATACGATTATTAATCGCTTATTAGGTGACTTTCAGTCGTCTAAAATGAAGTTATTTCTAATTCAAAATTGGCGATTTAAAATCGTTTAAAATGCAACTAAAAATTGCTTAATTAACAAATTTTTGTCCTTAATTTCGAATTTGAGTTTATAGACGATTTAAAAATGCAAATTAGGCGACTTTTAGTCGTCTATTATGAAGTTTTATTTACTTCACAAATCACGATTTAAAATCGTTTAAAATGCAACTAAAAATCGTTTATTAAGCGACTTTTTGTCCTTACTTCACTATTTTGAGATTTAATTAAGAGTGCATGATATTGTTGCTCTAGTGTAAGCTTAATGAAACCCTGATAAACTAGATTCTAAACCATGCTGAGCCTAAACCATGATATTGTGCTAGTGTAAGCTTAATCCTGAATCCTGATAAACTAGATTCTAAACCATGCTTAGTCTAAACCAGGATATTGTTGTTCTAGTGTAAGCTTAATCCTGAACCCTGATAAACTAGATTCTAAACCATGCTGAGCCTTAACCAGGATATTGTTGTTCTAGTGTAAGCTTAATCCTGAACCCTGATAAACTAGATTCTAAACCAAGCTGAGTTTAAACCATGATATTGTTGATCTAGTGTAAGCTTTATCCTGAACCCTGATAAACTAGATTCTAAACCATGCTGAGCAAGGGTTTCTCCAGTCTGAATTTTAAAAGCAAAATTCCAGGTTTGGTCAAATAGGCTTAATATATCCTGGTTTAGTTGTAGGATTTTTGGAGGTTTTACGGCTTTACAGCAATACTGAAGTGAATTGATGTTGTTACAAAGCAAATAGATTTAATTAACAATTATAAAATAATTATATTTGGTGAAATAGGTCTGTTTACACTTCACACTTGCTTTGTCTCATGCTCCTTGGACTTTTTAAAGTTCTAATTTTATTCTAAAAGTCGTCTTTCTATTTCACAGTTTTCTGCTAATCACAGTATGTAGAAAAGATGTACCTTATTTCCTCAGTTGAGAGCTTTAAGATATATTTAATTAAAGTTTGGTTTGTAAAATGAACTTATCAAGGTAGGATTTTATATGTTGTAAAGTTAGCTCACATAACTGCAAGTTTTCTTCAAGTTGACGAGATATTAGGAATTAAAGGCTTAATTCTATGATAAGATTGAAGAAAAGTATAAATTATAAATAAGGAAACTGTATGATAAAATTTTTGCCACAAACTAAGTTTTTCTAATCTCAAAATCTTTGCAACTCAACATTTTCAGGCTTTTATATTTCAAACAATGAAGTTGTTACTTCAAACAATCAGATATTTACAGTTTACACCACCAGATAGCAAAGATATAGATATTATAAAAGTAATTGAGCCTTTGGAACAAACTCAAAATTTCTAATCCCGGGGGCGGGGAGTCTTGAAAACTGAAGAGGGGGGAGGGTCCAAG
>NW_019397258.1:15256-65193 GCF_000591075.1 Eurytemora carolleeae
TATAGAAGTCAGGTTACATGGGTCTAGTAAACGATCACCAATCTAAAGTAAGCGACATTTGAGAAATATCATTATTTGCCATTTATCTCAAATATCAGAGAGAATATTCGAGACTGATTAATTTTTTAAAGGAAGTTGGTTTTTTCCATTTTCATTTTTGAAGCTTAACTCTGTAGAATTTTATATTCATTTTAAACTAAAAACTAAATCTGTTCAAGGGGACTGCATAAGCGTAATTTAAAGCGACCTCTGACCAAGGTACTAATGCAAGCAAAGTTAATTGCGGTCGCGTACACTCTGCGTACATATTGAAACCAGTTCTCTTTGGGCGAAATTTGTAAACAAGAATAGATGCATCAGTGCACTGCAGTACAAAAAATGTGCACACCTTTGAAATAACTTTCCTTGCATTATTACCTTGCCACTGACCCTCCTGGCAATGACCATATCACAACAGTATCCTTGAACTCTTTATCTGATCTGGTAGTTTTCGTCTTTTTTCAATGTTTAATTATGTTTAATTTGATAATCTATTCATGATGTCCTGCAGCAGAAATGCGCAAGTCACTTTTATAAAGAAACTGTAACACTATCAGTTCCTTACATTGAGTCTTGCTGTGTTACTACATATAGAAAATAGGCCTAAATAAGCCAAACATCGAAAGAATTCATCAAATGTCGTATTCTTCACTTTCTGTCGAATATTGCAGATATTTAGTTTTTTGATTAAATGATTATATGGAGCTCTTTAAAACTATTCCCGTATATTCATGGCTATTTATTTATGTTCACAAATACTGAAATTTACGTAAAATAGTATAAAACCCATTGAAAAATTGTCAAGACAACATTTGATAAATTCTTTCGATCGTTCATTTAGGAAAATAGGATTTCATAAACTAAAATATCAGCCAAATCTGTGCAAAATATGTATATAAACTAATTATAAAATAGTCAAACGCTGAAAATGATTGGTTCAAATAGAAAAAGTAAAAAATTTGAAGTTGTATACAAATGTTTGTACAAATTTATAAATGTTTGGGAACAAAACGTTTTAAATTGACATTTGTAAAAAATGATAAGAAGTTCGAAAGACTGATCTAAAAGTCGTCTTCAATATTTTCTTATTTTTTATTCCACCATTTAAACGAGAAAATGATGCATCTATTTTCCCTTCCACATCAAATCATATCGTTTTTAAATGTTTTTTATCTTACTTTTAGTTCTTACCGCAGATAATCTAATTGAATTACAGTGAGAACCATAAGGCAGTAGAAGACGACTTTTAGAGTCAAGTTTTGACTTAAAATATTTCAACGAGCATTTGTGCATTGTAAAAGACCCATTTCACTTATCAAGTTACAATTATATCTCTATTAGCATCCAATACCCTTAAGTTTGGCTTTTTTGCCGTCTTACTTTTCCACGGTTCTCACAATAAATATGGATTGGGTCAACAAGAGAATAATTAAGGTGGTACACTGCACAATGCTTTAAATACTCCAAATGAACAGTGGACATTGTATATTCTCTTCATGTTTCCTTTATTAATGTCTAAAATGTTCTGTCTGAAAATAAGATTGATTTTACAAAATAAAGAATAAAAATATTTGCAAATGTAATGTTTGATAATCAAAGACCAATATTTAACTTCAAATTAAACCGTTTGCAATTTTAGATCGAGGAAAAAAACGATTTCAACATTTTTAAAGAAAATCTTTAAGTTTTTGAAAAATTAATTTTGCATTTAAATGTCTCTCTAAACAATTATAAACATGTCATAAATACAGAGGCCCCATAGGAATCTAGATAGATTACGTTATACATTGTCCATAGAGTTAAATGCACTCATTCGTAAATATGCAAGTCATGTATTGAGATTAACCTAACCTAGATATGCATATTTATAACTCCATCGAACCCATATTGTGATTGATATAGAAACTCCGCATTGATTACTGCGAGAGGGTAATTTGGTTCTCGTTGAAACATACGAGCTCAGATCGTGCACATTAGTTTGGCATCAATACAAGATAATGTCTGGTTGAGATCGTGCCCATTGGTCTGGCAATGATCGATTAAGTGCTTGTGTCATTGATAGCTGATAGAGCTCGTGTTCTGGTTGAAATTGATAGCTAAGCTAGTGTCCCTGCTGACATCAATAGCTAACGAGGTTGTGTCCGGGTCTAGCCATTAATAACTAAGTGAAACTAAATTGTACCTGGATAGATACAGGTTCGAGAAACCCTTATGGAGTAGGGCATTTACTAAAAACAGACAAAAAAAACTTTAGAATGGTTTTACCTGGCCATCTTTTTGTTAACTCATGATATAATTAAAATCATAGCATAAAAAACCCAGCCTTGTTTTACCTAGAATGGTCAGTCTCTCGATTTTCTCATGGTACAGGGTGTCTCACAAAACTTGGTACAGGGTGTCCCACAAAACATGGTACAGGGTGTCCCACAAAACATGGTACAGGGTGTCCCACAAAACATGGTACAGGGTGTCCCACAAAACATGGTACAGGGTGTCTAACAAAACATGGTACAGGGTGTCCCACAAAACATGACAAAGCAAGACGAATTGAATGTTGTCAACCTATTTTCACATGTATATATGATTCGTGAAACAATGACCACAAAATTCTACTAGTCCTGGTATTTTCAAAATGTGGTCTGCAGTTTTCGTGCTGTCAATATTACTGGAGATATTAACAATTTTGTGTTGATTTGAATTTAATTAAACTGTTGAACTATTAAAATCTGAATGAGATTCTTGATATCTCCGGTAATATTGAAACCACAAAAAAGGCAGACCACATTTAGACAATGCCAAGAGTAAGACCTGGGTTATTTTGGAATTCTTTACTCTAAAATTAAGTTTGCGCATAAAATTTCAATAATAAAAGACGACATTAAATTAATGTTGCTACCGTCATGTTGAGTTGGACACCCTGTATATCTTTATAATCAAACAAGACATTTATATATATAGCCGGCCAAATTTTTTAATTTAACATTAAATGAAAATCCACTGGCAACACCAGGACCTTCAGCTAGTCATAGTTAAAATCCTAGCAACTAAGACGAAACCAACTCTTAAAATGTTTCTCCTAGAATGGCCATCTTTCAAGTTTTTAGCCTGATAAAATAACTGGACACTTATTAAATCCCTAATTAGTTGAAATGGGTCTATTTACACAATTGCTGTTTCCCATTCTCAATGAACTATTTAAACTCATAATTTGAGTCTAGAAGTCGTCTTCCTATCTCAGAGTTTTCTGGTTCTCACTGATAACAACTTCCTGATCAAAGTATATAGAAGTCAGGTTACATTTAATATTGTGCATATAACTAGTTTCAAAGATTTCAGAAAATATTGAATAAAACTAACGATTTTATTATACCATTCAACCACTCAAAACAACCAACCCTGGTTAGGCGGGTCCAAACTGCATAGTAAATTGTGATTGCTTATTTGTAATATCTCATGCTTTGTAGTTGAATGAAAGAATATATATATATATATATATATATTCAAATTTTTATTTTTTTTAATTATAAAGACACTTATTTATTATATCTAAAAACTTTAAACTAATCGCACAGATTTTCTCGACTTTTTCTATTTTCTTCATTATCCTCTTCTTGGATAATAGAGAAGCGTTGATCCCGCCACGGCGGGGATTTCTTTCTTAAAGATCCGCCGGCGGTTGAGGAAGGGGCGGTATTCTGACTAGATTTATTTTCCGAGCTTAATAGTAATTCTTTGGCTGATATCCTATGCTGGTTTGGTCCTCCAGCTTGCTGAGAGAGCAGTTTCTTAAACTCCTGCAAGGAAGTTTGTTTGGGAGGTGGCGGCACCTTGCCCTTGTCTCCGGCCCAACTATGCCGCCGGTTTCCTTTTAATTTGTCAGGCGCAGGTCTTTCCGGCTGGGACGGTCTTCTAGGAGGATGGGACCGAGGATCAGGACTTTTGGACTTACTGGAGGACGGAGAGGACTTTCTCGATTCGAAGGACTTGTCTGAATCTGAGTTGGGACTTTGGGAATTCTGTAAATTTACATTTTGGTGGATTTCTTGAGGGGACCCGTTTTGGATCCCGTTTTGATGCTGAGCTAGGGATTGCGGATTGTTGGGATTAGGTTCTGGAGACTGGTTTAGGTTGGTGGGAGGAGGGGAGTCAGGGCTTAGAGAATAATAATCTGAAGATGGACTGAAGAATGCTACAGTAGATTGCTGATCTGTAAAACTATGTCCCCGGCTTCGGGGGTTCAACTTCATAGCCTTGGGGACAGTATTGTTGGGACACCCACAGGTGGGACACGGGTTGTTTATACTATGATAGCACATGGGACATTCGCAGCTTTTTCTCAGTATGTTGGGCTCCAGGTGCAGTAGAGGGGTGGGACAGTTTGACAGGTTGGGTGGGTAGTTTAACTCAGGTCTAGGGTGGGGTAGGGGAGTACCCCCGCTAGAGGGAGGCGGTAAAGGAGTAGATCGGTTACTCCCTGGAGCATAAGGAGGTAGGGGAGTGGATCTCGTACTACTGCGCCCTACAGAGTAACCATATGCTCCCTCATCCCCGCCCTCATATACACTGGGATTAGGACTTCGACCGACAAAACCTAAACAAAACATTTACAATGATAATCCTAACAATAATGCGAGTAATGATAATAATGAAAATGATGATAATACTAATACTAATACTGATAATAACTGATAATGATACTGATACTGATAAAAGGAGTATATAGGGAGAGGGTGGGGAGGGATGAGGGTAGGCTTAGAATACTAATAAACTAAAATCTCAAATCTAGACATGACTGAAATAACAATTAATGAAGAGACGACCATGTTCATGTTCATGTTTCAAAATCCTAATTGAAACTATATTATTGTTTTTTTAAAAGGAATTTCTACTTGGGTTGGACAACATTTCAAGAAAAAAATAAACCCCTGTAAGCACAAATGCGACTATAATTCCAGATGCAATCTACAGAAGGTGGGGAGGTATTTTTTAAAGGGGGTTGGGTTAACAACGATTTAAAGGAAAAAATAAACCCTGCAACATTTATAATTTGTTTAATTGGAGAGTTCGCATAAATTAATGAATTATTGTTGCAGTGAATACCATGGCGTTACATCAAACAGTAATTAGCATAATATTCTAGTTGTTCATCATTATTGTTTTAAGGAACAGTTTAGCATAATATTCTAGTTATTCATCATTATTGTTTTAAGGAACAGTTTAGCATAATATTCTAGTTATTCATCATTATTGTTTAAAGGAACTGTTAGCGTAGTTTCAAGCAATGCCCGATTTACAACGGTACCCTCGAAACCTTAATCTGATAAAAATATAACGTCGTTTTATGACTCAAATTGATTCTAATAATCTCTCCATTGCAAATATTATGATCAAGAAATGCACAAGTCACTTCCGTAGAGAATCTGCAATTGAATATAAACAGTTGAAAGAAACACAAACATTGATATCTAGTTTATACTTGATGAGACAAAGGGTACCGTTGTAAATCGGGCATTGTCATATTTGCATAGAGGGTCACATGAAATTACGCTTACAGTCCCTTTATTGAAATGTATCGGTTATGTTAGAAAATACTATTATTAACTTTATAGTCTGTTGTGTTCAAAAATACATATAAACAAATCCAGAGTGGCTTGACCAAGTTTTGTTTATTGCTAAAGAAATTTTAGAAATTTATTTTGGCAAATACAATATGAAGAAATAGACAAAGTTACATAAATATTGATCTGAATCTAATCATAATAGTTCATCGGAAGTATAATACGTGATGAGCATACTGCCTGAATTAACAATTTGTATCTGCCAATACCCATATAGTTAAGAATATTAAGAGTAATAGATTAACATTATCTATTTCCTAAATAATCGACTTTGATTCTTTACGATGTAAAAGATTTCATAAGGAAACGATCGCTTCGTTAGATTTTCTTTCATTAAACGATCGATGCTACATGGTTACAAACTAAAAGATCAGACTTTTCTTATATTCATGGTTCTTAGCAGGCCAAAACTGGCATATTTGTGTGCTTAATCATTTCTTAAACCAATGAAATACTAAACTGAAGGCATAAACTAAAAGTTAAGCTTAAAATAGTCATATTTAAAATTTTTACAGTCTCGTCCTGTTAGCTTAATACTGTCGGTTAGCTTTAAAAAATCAAAAAACCAAAAAACTCGTTTTTCAATATATTAAAAATGATGCCCTATTGTGGGTGCCTAAGCGGGTATTAAACAATGTAACACAAGTATAATGGTTCGACTAAACTTTCTAATTGAACCTTTACATCCAGCCATTTTACAGTCGTAAACTTCTTTATACTATTCACCCAACCAAAAAACGGAGCAGCTTTAACAGAAGTTGTTTTATTAAACCTCCTAGCATTTGCAACGGTTATCCTTAAAGGCTTTATTTACTCAAGTATAAATTTTTTATTTTTATTTTATTAAACTGTTTTTTTTTCATTTGTGGTTTTCATAAGAACCAATGGAGAAATTCACAGAAAAAAAAAACAGTTTTCAAGTCAGGAAAATCACGATCTTTCATATATTTGGTCATATTAAGATTTAAATGGCACCGCTGTGGATCTCAAAAATTTTTACATCACTCGTTCGTAATTTCTAACAAAATGTCCGGAATTTCAAACAAAATGTTCGTAATCTCTAACAAAATATTCGTAATTTCTAACAAAATGTTCGTAGTTTCAAACACAATCTTCGTAATCTCGAACGAAATGTTCGTAACTTTGAAATTCCGTTGGCATCGCGTTCAGGTAGTTACATAAAACGAATAAATTGTTAGGTTGTCTTGTAACAGACTAAATTAGATTTTAATTGAAAAACATGATTATTTAAAAATTATATTTAAGTGATAAATGTTAACTTCAGATACTTGAAATGTGAGTAAACCAATGAATCTAGACCATATAGGGTAGACATCAGTTACATATATGGAATATATTAGGATATTGTCAAACCTATATACCTACCATTCCTTCTACCTATACCTACCATTCCTTCCTCAAATACCAAACCTAAATATACCCCCTATACCTACCATTCCTTCCTCAAATACCAAACCTAAATATACCCCCTATACCTACCATTCCTTCCTCAAATACCAAACCTAAATATCCCCCCACCCTATACCTACCATTCCTTCCTCAAATACCAAACCTAAATATCCCCCCACCACCAAAACTACCATTCCTTCCTCAAATACCAAACCTAAATATACCCCCTATACCTACCATTCCTTCCTCAAATACCAAATCTCAAACCAACAAAACATTTAGTTTCAATCAACGTGAGTCAACTGAAGGTGAGTGGGAAAGGGTTTGCGCTCAAATTTTACTGCGTCGTAATACGATGGCTAGAAACTGATTTTATCAAACAAAACAATAACGAAGATTGTAAACATAGATCGAAATTTTATTAAAGCAAAATGTACACAAACTCTAACCTTGCTTCCTTACATCTTATAACTTTGGCCCCAATGTTGATCTCAGTGCGACAGACGTAGGTTAATTTACAATACTTTAAACCTCCAATAACAAAAGTAACAAAGCATTATTCAATGTAAACTGTATTATAATCACTGTTAACCAATTACCACCCAAAGAACTTTTAACCTCAAACCCACATCACAAGAGCTGCTTTACACCATATTATATAAACCTTTTAAAAAAAATTATTGAATAAAAAGATATTGGATACAAACAAACAAACAGACAGACACCCACCCAGACAGAGACAAGCTAAGTATATATATATCTAGATAACTAAATATACCTTGTTCTACAGCAGCTAGGGATGCAATACTTGATCTTTTACTCATGTTCTGTGCATACACTCCAGTAGAAGAGGAACCATAGGTTCCATATTGATATCCAAAAGCAGGATGAAGTTGATGCTGAACATGTTGAGGTTGATGTTGAACATGTTGAGGTTGGTGTTGAAGATGATATTGAGGATATTGAATATGTTGAGGTTGATGTTGAAGATGATACTGAGGATGCTGAGGGTGAATGGGTTGAGG
Source organism: Eurytemora carolleeae (assembly GCF_000591075.1). NCBI lineage: Eukaryota > Metazoa > Arthropoda > Copepoda > Calanoida > Temoridae > Eurytemora > Eurytemora carolleeae. The sequence goes on from NW_019397258.1 coordinate 23,349, forward strand.
ATAGTATCTCGGATGTTGATGAGGAGGAAGATGAGCTGGTGGGTTGGAATATATGTATCCAGCAGGACCAGGGGTATATAGATTGGGTAAACCTGAAAACAATATAAAAATTAATTAAAATATCAAAAAAACGCTGACTTTACAGTTCGGCGCTTATTTGAATTCCAATAAAAATTTGATCAAATATAAATAATATTTCTTATTTTTTTGTATACTTTTTTCACCGGCGGATGCTTTTTACAGTGAAAAAATCTAAAAGTATAAGAAGACAACTATGTAAATGGAAGGTTCTAGGTATCAGAAGAACACCTTCCTAAATATAAAATATTCCAGGAGGTATTTTCCCAGTTCTCACAGTAAGTATTAATCTCCAAATTAATTTGATATTTACAAAAATTGGCGGGTAAATTTATTTTCAAATAGGTAAACAAATCCCTTCAGTCCTTATAATTTAACACATTTTTATAATAATAATTTTACCTTCTCTTGCTGTCTGCTCAGCGAATGACCACCGTTGATGTTGGTTTTTCATCGCAGCTGTTCTATATTTAACCTCTTCAGTGACCTCCCGCTGCTCTGACACTCGCGCAGTAGCACAGGAGGAGAGCGGGGTCGAGGTCATTCGAGATCCTACCGAGGGAGACAGGTCATGGGTCGGATCACACCCCGAGGTTCGGTAACTGTCTTCTTTGTTTGAGGATTTTTTTGGACTTTTCCGTCGTAAACTTGAAAAGGTAAATTGAGAACGAATATTTTTGAAAAAATTTCCTTTGGCTTCCTTTTTTTCCTCTTTCTCATTCTGAATATTTATACTTGATAAATCAAGGGTTGTCACGTCACAAGAATTTCTATTTTTTCTCACTTCCACGGGAGAAAGTAAAGGTCGAGCCCGTCTATATGAGTCACTACGGGATAAAGATTTAGAAGATTTCTTCTCCTCAGACTTTGGTGTCATTATATCATTTCCTTCACTTGGCTTGGACAATGATAAATTTCTGATGGTTTCTTGGGATGGATTTGTAGGTTGGGAAGGATGATATGATTTCTCTGGGTTGGCTGCTAAGAGTTGTACACCTGAGACCTGGAGCTGAACTGTAGGAGAAACTGGAGTATTAGAAGCCTCCTTAGATTTGTTTACATCTCCTAAACTCCTATTTAAAACTTCTGAATAAGGAGACGGTGGGGCCTGATATGGGGGGCAGGAGAGAGTCAGGGGCGTGGCGGGATTAGAGAGGGGGGCTCGGGTATCCTCAACAGGGGCGGAGAGGGGTGGGGGCGAATCTTTATCGTCAGTAGCGATGAGTGTCCAATCCTTATTTTCAGGAGAACTTTCTTTCTCCTCACTCCTACGATAGGAGGTAAATGGCGAAGTTATCCTGAAAAAAAACCAAGAATTATAAACAGTTTTTGAAAACAGTTCTTATATCATAATCGTTGATTGGAAATTTGTAAAAATATAATAAATTAAAATATAAATGTAGAAATTTGTTTTTATTGCATAACGAATCTAAGTGGATACATATACAGCGAGAACCAGAAAGTAACGAAATTGGAAGAGGAAATTTTAGTAATACTAAAGTGTATTTGATGTTGTTAAATTTATCAAATCACTAATTTAGTGAAATGTTTCTGTTTTTTACTGTTCAATTGCTGTGTCTAGCGTATATTGGACTATTTAAAAATCAAAACTTGCGTCTAAGTGTCGTCTTTCAATCTTAGAGTTTTACTGGTTATCATACACTGCAATTCAGATTGTGATTCACCCCTCCCCCTCCCCCCTACCCGTTCTTTGTATTTATTGTAAACAAATTGATTGAATTTATTCCTTCTAATTCATCCTTTACGAGATAATTGTATAATCTGACAATCAATGTTGAAAATATAGAGATATACAATATACAAATATATCAATGACAGATCAATAATTTCATCAAATTGATAATATACAGGGTGTCTCCGTAAACATGGGATAACACTCTTATTCTACACGGTAAGAAATGTTAGGTTGGAAAATGGTTTTAATTCTAATAATCAGATCACACATGACAGATAAAGTTTTTCTATTTGGATATTTTTTTCAAAAAAAGTTCAGCTAATTTTTTTGTAAAACTACAAAAGCCTGAAATATGTAAGATATGCAAAATAAAAATTGAAGCTTGTAATTTTATGTTTTTATACTTGGGTGGGTGGTAGGGGGGGGGGGTCAAAGTGTATTTTAGGTTACATAATCTTACATGTTCTCAACAATGACTCATTTTTCTTAAAAGCTACCGACAGGAAATTTTTTTTAAATGCGATTAAATGGATTTTTTTTTTGGGGGGGGGGAGATGTTTTAAGTTGATTTCAACTTGAAGCGAGAAAGAGGAGTGTTTACTGAATGATGATGAGAGGGGTGGGTACGAAGGGGGGGGGGGTATGTTGGCAACAGTTCAAAGCTAAATTACGAATATTGTTCGGTTCTCATGAATTCTGTATAGCAAATATATCACCCTGTATAAATGAGGTTTACAGGGTGGAATATTCTTGCAAATATTAGGAATAATCATTAAATTCTCTTGAATTTCAGGATTCTTTGTAATTTGTATAAATATATTTAAGAAGGTATAATATCCTTGACAATCTCAGAATCCTAACTTATCAACTCATCATTTAAAACTTGCATCGAAGCTACAAAATGTAAAATCCTAACTATCATATTAACAACACAAAGAGTCTCTTTCAACTGCATAATATTTGTTCACTTTAACCATACTTGATAACGATTAGTAATATTTGTTTTCAGGAGGAAATAAAAACAGAACTCCCCTTTCATTACTTTTCGGTTTCATTTGATCTTTATCTATTCCTACACGTCCTATCTGTTTATCTATCCCTACACGTTCTATCTGTTTATCTATCCCTACATGTCCTATCTGTTTATCTATCCCTGCACGTACTTTTTGTTTATTTGTCCCTAAAAGTCCTATTTATTATAATATATCCCTACGTCCTATCTGTTCATATGTCCCTAAACGTCTTATATGTTTATCTGTTTATATGTTTTGTATAAGAATATACCTCTGTATTTAAATATGCAAGATCTAGTGGAATAAGAACTAGTGAGCTAACGTCCCACTGCTTTTTAAGAAAACAAATGATAAAAAGTGAAGTACTCATTTCAGGGGCATGTGATGGTATGGAGGGGGGGGGGAGGCTGTTTAGGCCAGACCCCTCTCATATAAAATAACTGACCCCCCCCCCTTTCCTTCCACTTTTCAACTTAACCAACTATAGACAAACTAAAAATTACAAGGGTTGTTTTATGTTTACATTTTTCAAGATAAAGATAAAATATTGCCTGCGTTTGCAAATTAGCCCTTCCCTGACCTGACTGGACAAATTTGCAAGATAAAATCTCTTTACAACACTGCAGATTTCAGGCAAAATAATAAGTTTCACACAAAATACAAAAAAAGGTGGAAAAAATGAATTTACACAAAAAATATTTAATATGCACGCTGGGGTTTAGTTTTCTAATACTTGAATTCTAACTTAATCGGAAAAATGTTGATTTTAACTAATCTACTATAAATCTATATCAAGCTTGATAACAAAATTAGTCGAGAAAAAAGTGTTGTGACAAGTTGTCAATCAAACTGATAAAACATTGAAATGTTTGCGAAAAACTATCCATAAAGATTGCGCATAATTTGCAAACTGGTCATTTCGTGCCCAAAATAATAATTTTAGTCAGAATTTTAGCAATTTTTAAAAACGTGTATTTAACAAAAAAAGGAGTTGCTAATTTTCATTTAATTGCAAATTTTTTTTAATGAATACTATCCTTTAGTTCTTATAATTTGAGCCACAGAAAGATGAGACTTCAGAGACGACTTTACCAAACCTATAGTTTCTGTTTCCTTGTATTCAAGATTACCTGCTTCTTTCTTTGCTTAATCAGATTATTAATAAGACGAATTCAAGGCAATTTAAATTATCCTTGAGATCGTCAAATTTCAAGATTTTCAGATCGTCTTCATTGTCTCGTTCTTTGTGGGTAACCCCATGCTTGCAGCCGAATAAAATAATTTTTTTTTTATTTGCACAACAAGTAAAAAAATTTAAACCTTAAGAGCGCGCATTGTTATACAGGGTTACCCATAAAGAATGAGAGTGTAAAGACGACCAAGAACTCTAAAATGTGAGAACCCCAAGGCTAAATTAAATAATCGCCTTTAGATATAGTAATCTAATGGTTTATTTAATAATTTGACAAAGAAAGAAAAAAGTTCACAGTTGTAGGGAGTCGTGAATAAGGAAACAGACAGTATTAATTCCGTACAGTCGTCTCTGAAGTCTCATCCATAGAATGTAACCCTGTGTGTATCCAGACAACTGATACAGTTTAGAACTATATGCTAAAAATGGTTAAATTGCATGGTTGCGTATATAATTTTCGTTGCAAATTACAGATTTCGTAATTTGCACACCAACTCTGCCAGCCCTCCAAATCAGGCAGTTTTTTGTTTGTATTTATCAAACGTAGAAAACTGAAAGTTCAAGATTCAAGGAAGTGAAGAAAATTATTGTTCATGGTTCAATACGCATAGAGGTAATCTTTACAGGGGTAAACAGGGCTCCGGATACAGTCCCTTTAAATTAATATTTATAAACAGTCCCTTTAAATAGAAATTTATAAACAGTCCCTTTAAATAGAAATTTATAAACAGTCCCTTTAAATTGATATTTATAAACAGTCCCTTTAAATAGGTATTTATGAACAGTCTCTTTAAATAGATATTTTCAAACAGTCCCTCTAAACAGGGGCGTATTCAGGAATTTGTCCAGGGGGGGCTTAGATTTTTTTCTTTCCAGAGGGGGCTCAGCACCCGTTGGGGCCCTGAAATTAATAGATTTCATTGATCCAGGGGGGCTTAAATACATAGTTAGCAATATCACTAGTCTACACATCAGGTAGCAAAGATGTAGGGATAAGAAAATTACTTTGTAGCTTGAATGAAAATGATTAAAATTCCAATGTTTCTTGTCATCTTGAGGCCCCCGGGGGGGGGGGGGCGCCCGATTGTATTTTGCCGAGGGGTTGACAGACTTAAAAAATATAGGTTTAAACCATGCCAAGTAATTAATCCCAGCGCACGGAGGGATATATTTATGCCACATTTAATTTTCAGAAAAGACTTTTTGATATCATAGGCGGGCCGGGGGGGGGGGGGGGGAGGAGGGGGTGTTCTAATATTCATTTTGTTTTTTTAATCTATTTAACTAACAAAATAAGTATCGGTCTATCTAATTAACTATCTATCGATATATCTAACTATCTATCGATATATCTATCTACCTATCTATCGGTCTATCTAACTTTCTATCGGTATATCTATCTAACTAACTATCTATCGGTCTATCTAACTATCTATCGGTCTATCTAACTATCTATCGATATATTGATTGTTTAATTATTCGATTAAATATCGTAATCTGAATATCTGAACAACTAGTTGCAACTTTTGATGAACAGATAGTATAGATTAACAATGAGAAGTTTTAATGTAAAAAAACAATAATTAAAAACAGTTCGTATACAGTGAAAACCATAAAACTCTGGAATAGGAAGACGACTATTGGACTCAAGCAATGATTTTGAATAGTTCAATAAACGTAAAACACCGCAATTGTGCAGTTTAAACAGACCCCATTTAATTGATATCACTAGTTACTAGTAAAACAATTTGCTTTGCAAGAACATCAAAAACATGTAAGATTGCTATATTGTCGTCTTCCTTTTACACAGTTTTCTGGTTCTCGCTGTATCAGAAAGATGTCTTGAAACTGTAGAAAGAAGGGTATTGGCATCTCTTTTGGCCATTTTACACTATTATAAAGTTTATCTACCCCAAATAAGATGATATAATTAAACTGTTTCTCATGACTTATGAAGTTTTGGATTTCCTATGTCATTGTAAAATAAATCAAAGTGTTAATAAATAAAGTTTTTGTATCCAATGCAATGTAGAAATGCAATTACCAAATTTAATATACTTACACTTAAAGGGTCTCTACGCATGAATGACAATTATTCAATTTACAACAATACTCTTGAAACCTTTATCTGATCAATATAGTGGAAGATATTGTCGTTCTTCTAAGTTTTAGTGTTTTATTTTGTAGAAAAACCAGAGTTGAAGATAATCTGTTTTCATGTTGATGTTGATATATAATGCATACTTGAGCAGACAACCCTATTAAAGGTACTCTTGTAAATCGGGTATTGTCAACTTTGCATGGAGGGTCACTTAATATTACGCTTTAACGTTTGAAATATGTATCACAGGAGTCTGTATTGGTTTGATTTATACCTGAGTTTAGGCACACTGTTCTCTTGTTGAATGGTTTTCACCGACTGCCTGGATTCAGCCTGCTCAGTCCCCCATACACACCCTACAGTTCCTACAGTACACAATATTACAGAGAGTTTGGATACACACCGTTTACAGTGCATACTGGTTTGGATACACACCGTTTACAGTGCATACTGGTTTGGATACACACCGTTTACAGTGCATACTGGTTTAGATACACACACACCTCATGTTTACAGTACACAACAGAGGTGTTAGGAGGCACACCGAAACATCATTGTTACAGTGCATACTAGATGTGTTTAAGATACGGCGTAGAATTTGTGGACGGTCCTTTTAACAGTGCATATTTGTTATGTTTGGATAAAACGCCTTCGAGTTTTTACAGTGAATATTAGAGGTGTTTGGATGCAAGCCGATAAATTTATGAATTGTGATATTGCACAAAGAAGTTTGGATGTAATTGACTTTATTGTGTATGTAAGGGGAGTTTGGATACACACTAGATATTCATCATTACAGTTAATATAATATATATTTCTGTGCAATTTATCAATTTTTTAATGTTTAATCCTATACAGACATTTTACAATATCAACAGTTTTCAAACAACCTCATTTAGTAAATTTGATAAAACATATCTGAGTTTCCAAATACATATTCACGACAAACGCCGTGTTTCCAAACCCCTCCCACCCCAACCATTGATAAGAAGGTGGATAGAAATCGAAAAATAATCCGGGAAATCAAAATCATGTTTCTTGTTAAATAGACAATTTGTTATGGGTCGTGCTAGCGGAAGGATACCGAGTTAACGTTTCCAAATTTCCTGGAAAATATGAAGGTTTAAAAATATGGATTAGATTAACGATTATACAGGGTTACCCACAAAGGATGAGACTTCAAAGACGACTGTTCGGAATGTTTACTGTTTGTTTCACAATATTCACGATTCCCTGCAACTGAAAACTTGTTTGTTTCTTTGCCAAATCATTTCATAGGCCAGTAGATTATCATTTCTCAGGTCGAAAGTTTCCGGTCGTTTTTATATAGTCCAACTCATTTTGGGTAACCCTGTACCATTTCCTGTCCTAGAATTTCTTTATCTTAAAAATCTGCGTACAAGCAATTTTTTTCAAATTCCAAAAATCTCCTCTCCCCTCCCCCCACCCGGCTCTTTACGAAAATTTTCTTATCTCCTCTCTCCATCTTAGAGTTTTAAAGGAGTGGAAAAACTGTTATATAATCATTACATTTTTTCAGCTTTAAAACTTCAAATAGATTTAGACATAAAATCCTTGTCAGTAAGTTANGCACGAGATCAAAATCAAGTATCTATTCATGAATACAAGAAATATTACAGCATTCCAATATGCCTCTACAGTTAATTTAGTATATATGTATATTTAGTTATGATTATTACCTACTGTTGGTTGAGTATTGGCTCCACCCCCCGACACACCCACCAATTCTTTAATTCCTTCGACCCCTGCATTCCCGCATTTCTCAACCTCTGAGTTTGTAAACCCTGCGTCAGGTGTGTGGGTCAGCATGTCAGGTAGACGACTGCTACTGTTGGTTTTACTGTCCGTGTCAACCAGCGACAAGTTGTTTTCAGGTTCGGACATAGAATTGTCAGAAGGTTTATTCGGTTTGACAATGTCAGGAGTTATAGAGACAACTTTCTCTCCGTCCACTTCTGTTTCCAGTTCGACTTTTTCTGGTTTATTTTCATTCTTTAGCTCGTCATATACAACTTCTGAGCTTCTGTTGCTACCCTCCTTATCCTCTATCCTCTCTTTTGAAGTGTCGTGAACAATATTTCCCGGATTTTGTAGGGAACAATCTCCCGCGTTTCCGGAGAATGTTTCCAGGTCTTGTCTCCTCTCCGGAGTAAGGTTTCGTTGGATGTAAACTGCTCCGGATAAAATCTAAAAATAAAATCTAAAATTTTAACAACTCGAATATTTTCGAACATTCGTTTTCGATTTTTGTAAACAAAATATCTTAAAATATACATTTCTCAATAATCCCCTATCATGTGATATCGATAAAACTAAACACACAAAAACACATTATGTTAAAATGATAAACAGAGCTTGGAGTTAGTTTTCTTTATATGGAACGAAAATAGATAGCATTTATAGATTACACAGCTGAGGCAAGTTCCGTTAACGTCACTAATAAGATTGAGATCGTTAACGAGTGGTAACTGTTAATAAGATTGAGATCGTTAACGAGCGGAAACTGTTAAAAAGATTTAGATCGTTAACGAGTGGTAACTATTAATAAGATTGAGATCGTTGACGAGTGGTAACTATTAATAAGATTGAGATCGTTAACGAGCGGAAACTGTTAATAAGATTGAGATCGTTAACGAGTGGTAACTGTTAATAAGATTGAGATCGTTAACGAGCGGTAACTGTTAATAAGATTGAGATCGTTAACGAGAGGAAACTGTTAATAAGATTGAGGTCGTTAACGAGTGGTAACTGTTAATAAGATTGAGATAGTTAACGAGCGGTAACTGTTAATAAGATTGAGATCGTTAACGAGTGGTAACTGTTAATAAGATTGAGATCGTTAACGAGCGGTAACTAAAAAAAAAAAAACTAAAAAAATACAGATGACGACTGAACATTTCTCAACTTAGAACGCAAGGATATCTGAAAAAATGGTCTTTTAAACGATTTTAATGAACTGTTTAAAAAGAGTCTAAAAGTGCTCAGTCCTACCACAAACAAACCCATAATCCTTGCCTTTTCCGGTTAACCTACAGACTTAAATTATAGAATACAAAGATGATAATATTTCTTAGATTCAAGATTGAATTAAAATTCTCATTTTCATCTTCTTAAAGTTCCAGGAACTCCCTCTGTTTATCATCTAATCCTCTTTAAATTCTTTTAGTCATGGAATACAAATAGGATGCTAAACATTTAAATAAAAGTTGACCGTACAGCGTTACTATTTAATTTTATTCATGCATTAGCTTCGGAACCCAGCTTTGCCTGTACACACAAAACTTTCTTATTAAAGTCAACCCACTTAATTTAGAATTTAAAATCAATCTAAGAACATTTCCATGGGTCTACCGAGTTACCCAATCAAAATTTGAGGCAAATCGGTCCAAGGGTTCTAGAGTTATAATCGGATATTCAAACAAACAAACAGTGAGATGTATTGAGATTACTACTTTATGTATGTAGATATTTTATAACGTGTTACCGTCGCGAGATTGTGTTTAATTTCAATGAAATACCTGAGATTTTACGATCGGTTGTCCATAGACAATGATCGTTTCACTCTCTGTACTAGTATCTAATCGCTCTTTCTCGCGGGAGGATGATCGCCGATCGTCGTCGCTTAGGGGCGGGGTAACCGCGCATATTGAAGGAATCGGTCGGCTTAAAATGGCCGCCTACAATACAAATGAAAAATTAATTCATATTTTTCTTTTTGTTCGGGTTTCAACCTTTTCTTAACTAACTCAACAGGCTGGGGATTGAACATAAAATCAGCATTTGAAATCAACTCTGCATGTGGTTTTCAGGTTTTAATCTGAATGTAAAAAAAGGATTACAAGAAGAAAAGGGAAATCATGGGGAGTGCTCTTGTGTTTAAAAATAAAAAGATAGATTCTAAATTTTGTAGCTATAATACCTTGTGTTTAAGATGGGAAGAATGTTGCGAATTTTCAAAGTCTGATTCCCAGAATGAGTTGTCGTCTTCGCTTGCCCTTGAAAAATCCGCGGAATTATTTTGAACTGAATCATCTAAATCCGTTACATGAACCGTAACAGGAGTAGAGATTATGTTCATTTGTTCAGTTTTCACATTTTTAGTTTCCCAAAGTTGATTCTCCTTAGTAGGAGTTCGGTTTGGTGAAACGGGTTGTTTTGCAGCCCTTGTTTGGTTTGGTGAACTTGTTTGGTTTGGTTCGGAGAAAATAATGTCGTACTGCTGAAGTTCACTTACATGAACCACAGTGTCGATGCTTTCCCTGTCCTAAAAACAGAAATATTTAAATTGTCCTTTATAGTTTATCATTTGTAGAGTAGAAAGTGCTATCACAATGGCGCCATAAAACCCTTTGTATGATAAAGAATGACAGAAGTATCTTGTTTTTTTTTCTTTTCTGAAAGTCTAGTGCTAAGGTATGCAAGCCGTTTTACAGTTTTTTATCTACAATTATTTTTATTACTCCTCAAATCAAAGGAAATTTTCAATATTCGGAATTTATTAATTCGAAGTGAATTAGACGTTAAACGCTGTACACTCAAGTGCCAATGCAAACACAGAATTTTCAGCAAGAAAAATAAGGATTTCTTTGATCAAACTATTTTCACTTTTATGAATCTGACATGAAACTCTATAAATTGCTTCTACTGCCTCATTAATATTCAAGAAAAAATGTAGGCAAAACTTTCAGTTCACAATGTTATTGCTTACCTTGTACAAAGAACTTGTTCTGCTGGGTGGTGGAGGTCGTCTTTTTTTTGCTCGAAGAACAACACCATCTTTCATCGTTGTTCCTTCTTTCGACAATTTCAGGGTTCCCTCTGGATCGAAATCCTCGACAATTTTCAAAGTATCGACTGTGTCGAAAGTCGAAAATCCCTGGGTCACCTCTTGGAACCCGTCGAAGTCGTGAAATGTTGTGTAGTAGCCTTCTGTATCACAACTGTGTATTGAGATATCCTCTACACTGTATTCATGCGGAGCATCCCTCTCCCCCTCCTCCTCCCCTCCATCCTGCACCTTGATACTTGACTCCTCCCCTCCTAGGAAATAAAAGTAAATATATTAACTGTATATAGAGATACAGTGTACATATACAGTTTAGATACTGGGATACAGATTTATATAAAGCTAGTTTTTATGAACTGTATACAGAGATACAGTGTAAATATACAGCGAGAACCAGAAAACTCTGGAATTGGAAGCCGACTTTTAGACTCAATTTATGAGTTTAAATAGTCCAATAAAGATGAGGCACCGCAATTGTGTAAATAGGTATTGCTTTAATATCGTCTTCCTAGTCTGCAGTTTTTGGTTTATCTCTGTTTATATATATACCATATATACAGGATATACATACAGGGCATGCCAGGATACAGAGTTATACCAGGATACAGGATACAATATACATGTTACAAATACACTATGATACAGGGGTATATCAGGATACAGGATACAATATACATGTTACATATACACTATGATACAGGGGTATATCAGGATACAGGATACAATATACATGTTACATATACACTATGATACAGGGGTATATCAGGATACAGGACACAATATACATGTTACATATACACTATGATACAGGGGTATATCAGGATACAGGACACAATATACATATTACATATACGCTATGATACAGGATACAACTAGAAGACCAGTAAAGTAATTATATAGTGTTTGAATAAGAATGGATTGAGACTGACTGGATAAACAAGATAATGAAATATAGCAGACATATGGAAACTAGCAAACCTTTCATTATAGTTAACATACACTATACAGACATACCGAGAGGCTCCACAAACAATGACTTTCTTGAAAACTTTAATCTACGCAATTTCATTACAATTTTGCTTCTTAAAGACGTTGATCTATATCCGTAATTTTATTACAATTTGGTTTGATCTATACACGTAATTTTGCATTTTGAAGAGTTTGATATACGCAATTTTATTACAATTTTTTAAAATTTTATCCCCGCAATTTTATTACAATTTTGCCTTTTAAAGAATTTGGTTCAAGTAATTTCATTAAATTTTGCTTACAATTTTGCTTCTTGAAGACTTTGATCTAAGCAACTTAATTACAATTTTTTTTTTGAAGAATTCTATCCATGCAATTTTATTACAATTTTGATTATTTAAGAATTTTATCTATTTATAAGCAATTTTTTTACAATTTTGCTTCTTGGAAAAATTGATCCATATACGCAATTTTGTAACAGTTTTGCTTCTTGAAGAAATTGATCTACGCAATTTTGTAACAATTTTGCTTCTTGGAGAAATTGATCCATATACGCCATTTTCTTGCAATTTTGCTTTTTGGAGTAATCGATATACGCAATTTCAAAACATTTAGTTTTTTCCCCTTTTGAATCAAACCATTTTCTAAATCCTGGGGTTTCTGATTTTATATTTCATCATATTAAAATTTGAACAAATATCTTAATGTCAATTTTATGAGTGCAAAAGTGACAGAAAACCTTTTTTAGATATAAAAAGTAAATGAACATTGAACAAGATGACTTTTCCTTATCATTATTGTAACAATTTTAACATTTAGAACTTCAGGACCTTATTCATGTTTGTGATATTTGCAGTAGTAATGCAGTATTTCAAACGTTGAATTGACATCTGGTGGTCTCCAGATTTTGGTAAAATTTAGATTCATGAATATGCTAATTTAATTGGTTGGCCAACAGTAGTGGCTTGTTGGAAATCTACATAACAGGTCCATCTAAGCCGAGAGGGAGGGGGGTATATGGAATTGAGTACAGTGGTAACCAAAAAACACTAGAATAATTACCATTTTCACTATTTCTTTTAATTATAAATGATTACAAAGAAATTCATAATTTGTAACTACAGATTTATACAATTATTCATTGTACATAGATTATAAAAGTAAAATAGGTGGCAACAGAGAAATGGATCAATTATACACGAAGGCACAAGTGTCAAATATAACAAGAAAAACGAAATTTTCTCACATTAGTTGACATGTTTTCAAAGATTAAATAAAAAAGTGTAAAAAAGAAAAATAAAGAACGCATGAAATTGCATTTATTTTACTGTAAGTTCTAAAATTATCACTATTATCAATAATTTTGTTGGAAACAACAACTAAGTTGACACTTGTGACGTAAGAATACAGCTGTACCTCACAAATATTTGAACTCCTACCTAACTCTGAATGATCTGAAATGACTCCCATTGATAAACTTGAAACAGGTCTAGCTAGAACTCTTGGAGTCGTATCTTCTACAACTCTTGGAGTACACTGTGCACAAGATTAAACTGTTCTTGGAAGCTCAGACAAGATTTAAAAATCAATGCTCTAGGGGTTCAACCAGAAGACAGGGTGGGGAATAAGCCAGATGAAGGTAGGTGGGTGGTTAGAGAGATTACATCAATTTAATAAGAAAAAATATTATCTTTTGATCTATCAGATGATTTGTAAAATCTTATTTGACCTAAGAAATCTTTTTTATTTTTAATCTATGATTAGAAAAAATGTCGTCCCTTCTGTAATACTGTAGATATTCACAATACTCTCGTAATTTAGATCAAATTAAAAAGTTTTGTACCTTCGTTTTCATCTTTTTTTCTAAAAAGTAGAGATAATAAATCAATAAAGGATTCCCCTCCATCTACCCTTTAAATGTTCTCTTTTTATAAAATTTCCCCCTTTTACCCTTTCCCCCAGTATTCAACTAAATGTCAATTTATAAACCATGCAATTCATTTTAACAAGATAAAACCATGGTGTTCTTCTAGAAAAAGAATTTGAACTAAGTAAAATTAAACATTGTAAATGTACGTTATTTTTTATGAAAAATGCAACTTTCTTTTTAATAATTAATAAGTAGTAATCATTTGACGAAATTTCTTTCTTCCGTTGAAGTAAAAATGACGAATTAAATAAAATATATAATTTTTTTAAAAGAACCATACTCTAAATGATAATCAAAGCCCCACCTTATTTTGCGTATTTTTCGCCCCTTTCCCTTGCGTGATTAGACCTTCACTTCCTAATATATATAGAGAGAAGAATGAAATACAGAGGGGGGGACTTGCAAAAAAAGTTTGAATTAAAATTCATCAATTTAAATTCTTCAATATGGTTTTTTATAATGTTAGTTTTTTTAGATAAAGTAAATTTTCCTTTTTTCCTTCAACCCCCTCCCCCCTCCTTGTGTGTTAACTAATTGGGTAAAAGAAAGTTAAAATTGTCTGTATAGCCGGGGCTGTATTGTGTATATTGCACGAGCTATACATTTTCAGATTCATAAGATTTTAAAATAAACTGTAAATATATGTTTTTTGTTTTAAAAACAAGTTTAAAGTTCAAACTAATTTTATCACTTGAATTTTTTTCTCAAGAAAATTTTTTAAAAAGTTAATCGCCAAAAATTATAATTAAAAATTGTGTATTAACTTTGAAATATGGTTATTTTTCCCTTTTGAGATTTGCCTTTAAATAAGACATCTATTTTTCAAAGAATAGGATAGTTAAATGTTTTAATCGAATTCTAATTTGAAAATAATTGTATTTAAACGGTTGAACCTTTCGAAATAGATCAGCTTAAATACAGGGGTTTGCATATTTTTTCTTGCTCAATTCTATACGCAAATACATATAATAATGAAAATATTTATATTGGACAAATTAAGGAGCCAATTGTATAAAAACGATGAAAAATTTGTGTCTTTCAACTTTTAAAAATATGAATTTTTTAGATTAAAATTTGAAAACATAAAGAAAGTAAAAGAAAGGCAGAATGTTCCTGTTAAAAATGTAAAATAATAGTTTATAAAAGTTTTCAAAGAAAATGACGGCAGCAGAAGTGTCCCCCCCCAGACCCTAATTAAGTTGTTTTGTTAAACTAACTTTTTGTAAATTTCCCGTTAATGATTGAACACAGAACATCCTGACTATTTTGACGCTTAATTTACTTTCAAGAAGTTTTAACTTGATATTTTTGACACTGCAGTTCCCGCTAACCCCCATATCTCTTTTCTGTCGCATGATCTTTAGCTTGTGTACAATGTTACACCTCTGCGTAACATTAAGATAATTTAGCATATTTTACTTGGCGCATTTTCATGATTGATGAGATACACGGGGAAAATAGTAAAGGGTGTAGACAGCCCAAGGCCACTAATGTCAGCAAATACAGGCAGTGCCAGCCACAACCTAGGCCTAGGGCTTGGGAAACAGGCAGTCGATATATATGTTATATATATATTAATCACCTATAAATAATCAGCCACGGATGGCACTGAGTGCTTCCTCCTGGTACTACGGTGATTTGTTTTGTTTTGCAAATAAATAGCCTAAAGTAGTTGAACAAGGTATGTAAAGTTAAACTAGTTGTGTGTGGTTGAACTATGTATGTGAAGTTGAACTAGGTATTTGTAGTTGAACTATGTATGTGTAGTTAAACTAGGCAAGTATAGTTGAACTAGGAATGTGTAGTTGAACTAGAAATGTTTAGTTGAACTAAGAATGTGTAGTTGAACTAGGTATGTGTAGTTGAACTAGGTATGTGTAGTTAAACTAGGTAAGTATAGTTGAACTAGGTATGTGTAGTTAAACTAGGTAAGTATAATTGAACTAGGTATGTGTAGTTAAACTAGGTAAGTATAGTTGAACTAGGTATGTGTAGTTGAACTAGGTATGTGTAGTTGAACAAAATATGTGTTGTTGAAATAGGTGAATGTAGTTGAACTAGGTATGTATAGTTGAACTAGGTATGTGTAGTTGAACTAGATATGTGTAGTTCAACTAGGTATGTATAGTTGAACTAGGTATGTGCAGTTGAACTAATGAAGAAGTTTATAAATCCCGACAAATGAATTATAATTTTTTTTTTGGATTGTATTTATAATTTTTATTCCAGTATGTATAAAATCTGTCAAATTTTGAGTTAGTTTGCGTTTAGAAGTTGTTTGTCTTATCTTAAAATATTTAAAAAATTAATCAACCTTTCTATACCTCACTGTCAATTTGTCTGTTATTTACCTCCCTGTCTATCAATCAACCTAATTACCTCCCTGTCTATGTGTCTGTTATCTAATCAACCTATCTACCTCCCTGTCTATGAGTCTGTTATCTACCTCCCTGTCTAATTATCAACGTATCTACCTCCCTGTCTATTAATCAACCTATCTACCTCCTTGTCTATTTGTCTGTTATCTACCTCCCTGTCTATTAATCAACCTATCTACCTCCCTGTCTATTAATCAACCTATCTACCTCCCTGTCTAGTCTCCATGTGTCTGTTATCTAAACTTTCTCTCTATGCTGTGTCTAACCCCCGAAAAACGGTTATTCTATTAAAATACGCGGCCATTTTGTAATCCTTAGTCATTCTCTCTTTTCTACAACTATTGGATAAATGAAACTGTGAACAGAATTAAACAAAATGTTATTAATGACCCCTCCCCCCCTTATACTCTAACCCCCCCCCTCACAAAAACTGTTTATCATAATTATATACCATGATATTTATAATGTCAGGAAGATCTTTTTGAATCTGAATCAAACCATGCATATCTGATGACTTGGCTTTTTGTAAGAAGTTTTTTTTAACAGTAAAGAGGAAGAGTAGATATAATTTTACAGTTTGTAAAGGAATTGCAAGCGTAATTTCAAGTGACCCTCCGTGCAAAGATGACACTGGCCGATTTACATCGCTACTCTTCAAACCTTAGTCTGATCAAAAATGTTGAAGATACTGTCGTTTTTACTTGAAGCGTTTTTTCTGCGAGTTTTTCATGGATTCTAAAACAAGAAATGCTCAAGTCACGCAACAAGGGTACAGTTGTAAATCGAACATTGGCATCTTTGCATGGAGGGTCACTTGAAATTACGCTTACAGTCCATTTAAAGCTCTTGGGTTTTCCAACATCCTTGCTGTAGACTAACTAAAAAATTTCACCATGGAAGGGTTAAAAAAAAGAATGAAAGGGGATTGTTGAAATATACCAAAAAGAAAAACTTAAAATAATTAAATTTAATTCTAAACTAGATATTAAAATCAGTTAATCGTCCCTGATATTCGTCCTTATCCTGATCTGAACCAGAATTCGTCCAAACACCGCTGGACGACAGTGCACCGTCTGGATGGGCGGAGCGAATGAAAGGATTGGCGGAAGAGGGCGGAGCTGTAAACGGCGGAGCATGGTTTCTTCTCATAGACTCGTAATAACTCTCCTGCCCCGCATCCTACAACATTACATTTTAATTTTAGTTTTAAAGGATTCTCATGTTTTAAGATACAGTCCACTGTTGCTCGGGATTTTGTAATTCTTTACTGAACTTTATCTGGAAACAGTTATACAGGGTGTCCCAATAAACATGGGAATTCAGTTACGAATTTGATATCGTCTTTGTTATGAATTAGCATTGTAATACCTGATTTCAAAAGACATAATATTATTATGTTTATTTTATGAAAACATTTCGAAAAGCTAGTATTGAAAGAGAAACACTTTAGTAAAAATATTTAAAGAAACGACAAATACAGATAGATCTAGACTTATTTCAGCACAATTTTAATTCCATGAATTTTTTGGGACTTAAAGCATTAAAAAGTACAAATAAAAAATAAAAAGAAACCCTTCAAATGTTAACTGTTTAACACAAGAGATAAACATAAAAACAAAACAACAATAACTAAATAATATTCAACGATTATTTCAAGGAAAATTTGAAGAAAAACAAAAACTAAACTTCGCAAACAATCCCATTAACTACTGGTATTCCAAATCTGAGAAGTAAAAACAAAGATATGAATTTTAAAACAAAACAATAAGATACATTTATCAGTCGTTTAAACGTCCTGTCATTATTATAATGTGAATCTCCCCCCCCCCCTTATGAAATGATGTCCAGTAATTTTGTTATTATTACAATAAATCTTTATAAACTTTATACATCATAAAAAATCACGAAACCTTTACATCGATCAAATTGGTATTTTTATACGAATTGACATAAAAGTATATTTCTTTATTTAAAATCTAACTAATCAAAGCAGACACTTTAAAGTTATGATCAGTATAGTATATCATTATTGATATTTTTAATAAATTCATTAATCTTAATACTTCAGTTCGTCTGACTTTTGAACTATACTGCGTGTCACAATAAACATGACATTTCTTTGTAAACAGAGCTGAAAATGTAGTCTTTAAACAAAATTATGAATATCATCATGTGGATTTAACGGTTCTGTCAATATTTCAGAAAGCTGTGACTTTTGATCACAATTTAACCCCTTATACAAAATTGTTTAACCTTTTTTCTTAAATACATTTTGTTGGCATATACATTTTAAATGAAAAAGTATAAACTAAACAAAACCGTAAGTTTTAGGATTGTTAAATTATAGACCCAAAACACGTTTTATATCAAATAAAAGAAACCAAATACTTCACACTCTGGCTAGTTCGGGGTGTCCTTTGAGTATTATGCTTAAAATTATCTTGTTCTGATTTAAAATTGTAAACATATTTAAAAGCTTAATAATCGGACATTTTTTTATCACCGTTATTATCATTATTATTATTATCATTATCATTATCATTATCATTATCATTATCATTATCATTATCATTATCATTATCATTATCATTATCATTATCATTATCATTATCATTGAACTATTTTTTTTTGCTTTAAGTAAAATCTTTAGTTGGTAAATTAAATGGTTTGGCAGAGTGAAGGAATCGTAGATGCAAAAAGATAGTGTACACTGTACATACACTGTAAATATTCAAGTAAAATTCTCATCCTTTCTGGGTAACCCTGTATGTAACAGTCTCTTATTGATCATGATTAGTGGGACACACTGTATATAAACAAATATATAGTTACAATAAATCATTAATTAAAGGGACTGTAAGCGTAATTTCACAAAAGTTTCTTCTGATCAAATCTGAATTAAATTTCGATGTTGATAGATATCAAACATTATTATTTTCAACTTCGGATTTCTACAAAAGTGACTTGCGCTTACAGTCCCTTTAACGAATTTATCAGTCAATTCATTAATTCATTAATTCATCTAGTCAGCCGTAACATATTATACATATTTATATTAAGTGAAAGTAACTGTTTTCAATTTTTGTTCTAACATTTCAATTTCTTTGTTCCATAAAATATTGTGTTGATTTCATTTTTTAAGTTTGTAAAATATGTTCAGCCCTATGAATTTAAACGACTGTAATTTGGTTCTCTCTTTTCTACAACTATTGGATAAATGAAACTGTGAACAGAATTAAACAAAATGTTATTAATGACCCCTCCCCCCCTTATACTCTAACCCCATTACAAATTGATCCCTAAATTAATCTGCAAATTGATCCCTAGATAAAATTACAAATTGATCCCTAAATTAATCAGCAAATTGATCCCTAGATTAATTTACAAATTGATCCCTGAATTAATCTGCAAATTGATTCCTAGATTAATCTAAACTTGGATCCTAAATATTTACTAAATTTAAAAAATATGTTTGTAGAGGGGAAAATTTTCTTAGCCTAGATGTGCCGTGTATAAAGCGGTAATTAGGAATTTTTTCGTTTGGCCAAGGGGGGGGGGGGGTATTATCCAAAACCTATTTTTTTAGGATTTAATTTTAAAATGTGAACTTTTTAAGTAAAACCCATTCATTCCCTTCAAATTAGTGCATTTAATGTTGTTAAAATTCGAAGTGAGGCTGTGCCAATGAGGTTATAGTGTTTAGAGTGATGATGTATGCTAATCCTTTACTCATTTTTTAGGCCATAAACTATACCGAGAGCGTACTGCATATTTGTTTATTATAAGTTGATTTTGGACTAGCCTATAGTATATCAATATTAGTAAACAGTTGTAAGTGTACAGTACAGCTAACTGAGCACACAGGTAGAGAACTATCAACCCCCCTTTGGCTGTGCACACTGCACATTTGCTGTTTCTTATGTTCATTGGACTAATTCAAATCGTAAGTGTTGCCGTTGCTGTTGAGATTTGTACACTCCGTTGGACATTCGAAATGCAGATTAGTGATTTCTGAATTGACAAAAGTTTCGAGCTCCGAAAAAAAACTGCTACCTGATCTGAAAATGGGGATTCTCTGTCCTGCGAGAGGAAAGGGTTGGGTTCCTGATCCAGGAACGGAATATCAGAATCCAGGAACGGAATATCAGAATCCAGGAACGGATTTCTCCGATCCAGAGATTTCAATTTCTTCATCTGTTCCCCGGACTTGTTCTCCGGGGGTGGCGGAGGTAGAACTATATCGGAGAGGGTTTTGTTAAGGTAGGAGGAGGATAAGGAAACTAGATCCAGATCAGGAATTGTCGTCGTTGCTAAAAAACAAAATTTTATTATTTTTCACGAGAACAAGGATTTTCTAACATAACTAGAAATGTACAAAATTTCACACAAAATTACGTTAAACGTTTGCCAATTTAATCTATTATTTTTTTATAGTTTGCCATTTAATCTATTAATTAATTTCTCACAAACTCTTTAATGCTGTCTGGATCTCTGTGCTATTTTATATGTAAAATCAAAATCAAAAACCCATAAACATAATAATTTAAATAATGATTTAAAAAAAAAATAAAAATGATTACCTAATGAGCTGCCAGGATCCACGTCCATAGATACATCCACATCCTGGGTACATCTAGAATTCTCAACACTCTTAGACCTAAATATTGGAAACATGTTTTCGAGTTAATAAGAAACACAAATTTTGCCTTAACCCTATTCCAACTGGGGGGGGGGGGTCAATTTGACCCCCCTGTAGTTTTTTTTACATAACTCAAAAAGTATTGGTCTGAGGCTGTTGAAATTTTCTGACTTTTCCTATATACCCAAAGCCCTCCCTTTAAGCCTAAAACCGGGCTTTAATACTAACTGCCTGAGTCCTCAGGCACACTGCCTGAATGACTGCTTTTTCCTGTAACAAACTAAATCTTTGTTTTGACCCACTTCCACTTGTCAGATTTTGATAAAATTTAGCTTTTTGGAAAGCCTTAACATAAGGACATATAAGGAAATGAATTGCACAAGTTTTGCGAAAAAAATTGCAAATTTTTGCAAACAACCTATCACAGGAAATTTTTTGCATATTTGAAATGGCATGGTCAAGGGCTTTTCAAAAATGTATAATTTTTCATTTTTTGAACAAATTTTTTTGCAAACATTTTTACTATATATTATCTGGATTTTGCGATAAAAAAATTCAATTTTTGCAAATTTGCATTTTTTTGCAGATTCTAAAAGTAGAGCACAAGAGCTTTCCAATGATGTATCATTTGTCATATTTGAACATTAAACATGGGATTTAGAGGGGGGGGGGGGCCAATTTGACCCCCCCAGCATATCCTGGTTTTCAAGTACCCCAGCAGAGATAGGGTTAAATGCTAAAAACAGAAAGATTCCCTTCCTTTAACAATTATTAGTTTTAAATCCCTTTTTTAAACAAAGATAGTTTAAAAAAAAGCCTTTTAAAATATGTTGACACCTTGCATACAGACACAGTTCAAACATTTTAAGAATAAACTTCTTCATTAAACAAGAAAGAAAATGGGCAAGGTTTAAATGAGGAAAAAAACTTTATCTACATACTTCGATGCTTCTCAGTGTAAGGTTTTGAAAAGACAAGTTAGAACTATAAATTAAATGATTCACTTATAAAAACATTCGATCATCATTTTCTTTTATTATTAAGTTTACCGTTTATTATATATTTTGTCCTGTGAGTGTTCTGTTCCTCCTCCCAACGTGTTTCGCCTTTTATCTCTCTTCTTCTTTCGTCTTCTCTGTTGAACCGGTTGCAGAGACCTGAAAAAAAAATCGTCAAAAAAGTGTCAAAAAATCTCAAAGCCAACAATGTCGTAAAAAAGTTAACTGAATAAATAAAGTAAAATTTCATTAAAAAGTCAAATTTATTAATTAAAAATCAAATTGAAGATGTACTTTTAAGTAACCCTAAATTCATATTGTGGTACTCTTTAAAACATTCTCTGGTTCAGACGAAATTATTTATTTCTGAATTGATATAGATTAAATTGGAGGTTTTCTGTAAATATAACTCGCGGATTCTACAGAAACAATGGAATAAGTTGATAAATTAATCACTTTTCAACTTGAAAAACGACAATATCTCTCACCTTATTGATCAGATAAAGATTTATATGCTACAATTGTAAATCAGACAGACACCGTTTTTAAAGATACGTTATACAGTTCCTTTAAGAATTTCTTAAATTTCTTAGTCTTGAATTTCCTTCGCGCCATTTTTTAGGAACAATAATTTTCCTGGAAATTGTTTCTATTTGGCAGAATTTTGCCCTTTTTCCGAGAATTGGAAGAATAAATAATAAAATGTTGAACCTTTGATATCTAACATCTGGATTTAGCTGCTGACCAGATCCGGGGTTTTGTTTTATTTAACGATTTATACTTTTGATCAACCATTATTTTACAATTCATTTCTTTCTCAAAATATTTCAGATATTTTTTAGACAGGATAGATATTTAAGGAGAGATATTTAAGGAAAGATATTTAAGGAGAGATATTTAAGGAGAGATATTTAAGGATAGATATTTAAGGATATATATTCAAGGAGAGATTTTTAAGGAGAGATATTTAAGGATAGATATTTAAGGACAGATATTTAAGGAGAGATATTTAAGGAGAGATATTTAAGGAGAGATAATTAAGGATAGATATTTAAGGAGAGATATTTAAGGATAGATATTTAAGGATAGATATTTAAGGATAGATATTTCAGGATAGATATTTAAGGATAGATATTTAAGGACAGATATTTAAAGAGAGATTTTTAATGATAGATATTTAAGGATATATATATTTAAGGATAGATATTTAGGGATAGATATTTAAGGACAGATATCTAAGGATAGATATTTAAGGAGAGATATTTAAGGATAGATATTTCAGTAGAGATATTTAAGGATAGATATATTTAAGGATAGATATTTAAGGATAGATATTTAAGGACAGATATTTAAGGATAGATATTTAAGGACAAATATTTAAGGACAGATATTTAAGGATAGGTATTTAAGGATAGATATTTAAGGATAGATATTTAAGGATAGATATTTAAGGATAGATATTTAGGGATAGATATCTAAGGATAGATATTTAAGGATAGATATTTAAGGATAGATATTGAAGGATAGATATTTTTGTTGTTGATTCATTGCTAAGAGAATAATTTGTTCCAAAATATCTCAATTCAGTGCAGATTAACGACATGTTTATTATAAATATATAATATACTAGGCATACAGGGCGCTTCACACTCATCTTATATTTTTATTTTAAACATTTTTTCTTTACATACATTGTAAAACAAAACATAAAAAATCGCGGATTTTATAAAAAATTGGTAGATGTTCAATATTTTCAAAAATCGAATTTTGTTAATGGAAAATCTTTGAAAATTCGTTCAACCACAAACCTTCCCTAGGTCACGTGATGTCACGTCGGTTCAGCCGTTTCGACGTTTATTGGACAAGCAAAGTATATATAAATAGATATATACATAGATATAGATAAAATGCCGTTTTATATATATAAAATCATACCTCCAGAACATTCTGGAATAAAAATTAAAAAATTATTTAGAAATATGAAGAATTTATTTAACAAAAATAAACAAACAGTTTTTGCAATACGTTTAATTAGAACGTTTATTTACTAAGGGTAAACACTAAACATACATAAGGAAAAAAGTCTTTAATTATTTTTCTGAAGATTTTCAAAAGATATTTGTATCTTTAAATTAGATTTAAAAGTAAGTAGAGGGAAGGGCGGCTGGGTGTGGGGGGGGGGTGTTTGATGACAAATTGTATCATGCATCATAGTTGATGGCAAAACCGTTCAGTCTTAGTTTTCGAATAATTTTCACCACAAATATTCGAAAAAATCTATAAAAATATACAAATACAAATAATAACAAAACCAAAAATACCCTTTGCATGCAGTTAATAAATACAAATCAAAATCTGTTCAAACCTAATTTATTTCTGCAAACAATTACTGATCTATAATAATAAATTATCTTCACTAAATGTCCCACCTGCCCTAATGGATATAACCTTATAACCTAAGTTTTAGCAGAGGTTTGACAACCCAAAAAAACTGTAAAAAAATAAGTTTTATTTTGGTTAAATTTACGTTTCACATTATTTTGCATTTTAAGGGACTATAAAAGTGATTTCAAGTGACCCTCCAGGCAAAGATGGCAATGGAAA
This sequence comes from Eurytemora carolleeae, assembly GCF_000591075.1. NCBI lineage: Eukaryota > Metazoa > Arthropoda > Copepoda > Calanoida > Temoridae > Eurytemora > Eurytemora carolleeae. Next base: position 47,754 of record NW_019397258.1, read on the forward strand.
AATATTCTATGTTTAAACCGTAAATCTACATAAGTTGGTGGTATTTAAAAAAGCTTTAATAAATTTGTTTGTACAATAAAACAACCTCCACACCACCCCCTCCATAGAAAAATATTTTAAGATTCCTAAATTTATTTACTAATTCTGAACAACGACAAAAGATTTATTTAACCCAACTTCCTCCCAGCAGAGTACACATGCCCCACACTCGAATTTAGATTTATATATAAATTATATTTTAGGCAAATTGCTAATAAATCCTCCAAATGGAAAAAAAGTTTTTTGAGAAATCATACAATGATACCCATAAAAATGTGAATAGGAAGACAACTGTGCAGTGTACACAGACCAATTTCACTTAACAAGCTATTTCTAAGTTACTGGTTTATAAAAACATGTAAAAGGTCGTCTTCTTTAAATAAAAGCATACCTCCGAAACTCCGTCATTGAGTCAAAGTTTCTCCCGGAGACATCAACCTTAACCACCTGGGAGTCCTGGATAGCAGGCAGGGTTCCATACCTAGACAAACCGATTAGAAATGGGCATAGATTTATCATTTATTTTTATTTCCTAGTCCTTTTACTTCAGTCTAACCCCCCTCCCTCTTCTCCCTTTTTGCTCCCCTCGCCTTCGTTATAAAATCCCTCCCACTCTTTTTAAACCCCCCCCTCTCTTTTCATTTCTTTGCCAAATTTTAAAGGAGAATTTATGTGACCTACTTTTGATATTTAAGGATAGATATTTAAGGATAGATATTTAAAATTTAGAAATCTCTGCGTACAAATCACTCTGAAAATAAACAAGTTAAAACAAAGAAAAATTTTTTAAACATTTAATTTACACATTTTCGAAACTCCAGGGTTAAATTAAACACAGGATACATTTTGAAAAACACTTGCAGGTTTAGGAGAAAATGAAAAATTCTCCAGAATTCCATCTTTTTGATAATTATTGCCGAAAATTTTAAAAATTTCACATTTCTAATTTTTTTTTAAATTACTAAACATGGAGATTACATCTGTTTTTTCTTTAAGATATAATAAATAATCTTTACTAATTTATTTCAATAAGTGTAATTAATCTTTATAATAATAGTAATTAAAATTACTTATTAATTTAGAAGACTTTGACTGATTACAGTATACTGATAGCTGATTAGTATAGACAGCTGAGTGATATGATAGATTATTACAAAGAAAGCTGATTAGTAAAGCCATCTGATAGTGATATGATAGATGATAACTTAAGAAAGCTGATTAGTAAAGACAACTGATAGTAATATAATAAGTGATTATTTAAGAAAGCTGATTAGTAAAGCCAGCTGATGTGATATGATAGGTGATTACTTAAGAAAGCTGATTAGTAAAGACAGCTGATAGTGATGTAATAGGTGATCACTTAAGAAAGCTGATTAGTAAAGACAGCTGATAATGATATAATAGGTGATAACTTAAGAAAGCTGATTAGTAAAGACAGCTGAAAGTGATATAATAGGTGATTACTTAAGAAAGCTGATTAGTAAAGACAGCTGATAATGATAAAATAGGTGATTACTTAAGAAAGCTGATTAGTAAAGACAGCTGATAGTGATATAATAGGTGATTACTAATTCTATGCAAAGCTGTTGTTTAGAGGATTTATTGCCAATTATTTGAAACCCCAAATATGGAATGGATTGAGTAGATGGGGTTAGGGCCATAGGGAGGATTATTTCAAGTAACCCTCCATCCAAAGATGACAATTCCCGAATCACATCGCTACCCCCTTAAAACCTTTTTCTGATCAAGTATTAATTAGGTATCAATGTTTATAATTTTGATTATTTTTAACTGTGAGTTTTCTGTAAAAGTGATTTGTGCAGGAAAACATATAAGAATTATCAAAATTAACTCTTTTAAACCTAGAAAAACTAGAATTCTTTCACAATATTGATCTGATAAAAGTTTTCATGGGTACCCTTGTAAATCAGACATTACCATCTTTGCATGGAGAGTCACTTGAAATTACGCTTACAGTCCCTTTAAGTGTAAAAAGAGTAAGATATATTTCAGACTAAACAACATGTTGGCACTGTTCATGTTAAAACTTTAAATATTAGAAAATATCTGAAAATGAGATAAACTAGAAAGCATCTACCTATTACACAAAACAGATTAGCAGTTTTAACTTAAAATATACTCTTCACATAGCACTCTAGGTTTTCCCGATAATCATTTAGAATTTAAAAAAATTTGAAAGTAGGATGCTCAAAAACTTTGTCTAGCCAAAAATACAATTTTTTACCACAAAATAATTGAATTACACCCTCAAAATTATAATTTTTTCCCCCTCAAAATCAATTTTTTTCCGAGAAAATGATTCCACAAAATCAATAATTCTTTAAAAAAAAGTCATCAAAATGTTTGAAATTTTCTACAATTTTTTATGAAATAAAAGAATACTCCATGAAAAAAAAAAAAAAAATTTCAGAAAATAACAAACTCTTAAGAGTTTAAAACGTACACAAAATTAAACTATATTAATTGTTCTTGTATTTAGTGCAAATACAAGTACAATATTTTTAATATTTTTACAATACAATTTTTTAAAGAAATTTTACATAACATTATTGGTGTCCAATTTAGTCTAAAATTATCGACGTTATTGAATAATTTGTCTAACACTGAATATTAAAATGTCATCAGTGACTTAAAATACAGCTGTACTGTATAAATGTAAACGTTCGTAATTTCCATTGCCATCTTTGTATTGTACTTGATAATCTTTTTATTCAATTTTAGTGGATTTTTTATCCCGAATTTTTACTTACAATTTCATAATTTTGTGTATATAAGTTTCATAAATAATCAATAACATTTCATACCTGTATGATGTTAAAAACCATCCGGGGTATTATTTTGCCCGCGTATTATTTTAAAACTGTTGACACTTTCCCCACAATATATATTAAACAAACACAGCATTTATAAACACTTGCCGAACGTAAGCTTTGTTGTTAAATAAGTTTTTTAATGAAGCTATACGAAAAAAGATTTAAAAATCTGCCTTGAATGTCGGCCTAGCTCTTATCAAAGAATTATAAAATCAGATTCTAACGTCACACCGGTAAAGAAGGTTTCCTTTTAATTTCGCAGGTTTTCATAAAAAAACTCATGTTGTTATTTAGGAAGATATATTTTTTTGGTCGATCAGCTCACCTGCTGTGTTTCAACTTCGAAGTTTTTAAATTTCTGTTTTGAAGATGAAGAACTAAAAATAGGAACACAGACATAGGAGACTTCCTCTCTTCCTTCAACCTAGTTGGATCAAAATTATATAAATAATAATAATAATAATAATGATAATAATAATAATAATAATAAAATTGATCATGTAAACTATTGTATACTGTTGAATATTGTTGTATACTGTTGTATACTGTTGTATACTGTTGCATACTATTGCATACTGTTGTATACTGTTGTATACTATTGTATACTATTGTATACTGTTGTATACTGTTGTATACTATTGTATACTGTTGTGTACTGTTGTATACTTTGCATACTATTGTATACTGTTGTATATTGTTGTATACTGTTGTATATTGTTGTATACTGTTGTATACTGTTGTATACTATTGTATACTGTTGTGTACTGTTGTATACTATTGTATACTATTGTATACTGTTGTACACTGTTTTATACTATTGTATACTATTGTATACTGTTGTATGCTGTTGTATACTGTGTTATACTGTTGTATACTGTTGTATACAGTTGTATACTGTTGTATACTGTTGTGTACTGTTGTATACTGTTGTATATTGTTGTATACTGTTGTATACTGTTGTAAACTGTTGTATACTATTGTATACTGTTGTTTACTATTGTATACTATTGCATACTATTGTATACTGTTTTATACTGTTGCATACTATTGTATACTATTGTATACTGTTGTATACTGTTGCATACTATTGTATACTGTTGTTTACTATTGTATACTATTGCATACTATTGTATACTGTTTTATACTGTTGCATACTATTGTATACTATTGTATACTGTTGTATACTGTTGCATACTATTGTATACTGTTGTATATTGTTGTATACTGTTGTATATTGTTGTATACTATTGTATACTATTGTATAGTATTGTATACTATTGTATAGAATTGTATACTATTGTATACTGTTGTATACTGTTGTATACTGTTGTAAACTATTGTATACTGGTGTATACTGTTGCATACTATTGTATACTATTGTATACTGTTGTATTCTGTTGCATACTATTTTATACTGTTGTATACTGTTGTATACTGTTGTATACTATTGTATACTGTGGCATACTGTTGTATACTGTTGTATACTGTTGTATACTGTCGTATACTGTTGTATACTGTTGTATACTGTTGTATACTGTTGTATACTGTTGTATACTATTGTATACTTATTGTATACTGTTGTATACTGTTAGTATACTGTTGTATACTGTTAGTATTAATTTGTTTACTAACACCTGACAAATTGCCTCTTCAGCCCAATTAACTAGGCGTTTGATTGGAGTTGAGTACATGCGTGTTAACTGTTAAGTTTTGTACAAATTATGAGGTAAAGAGGGAACAATAAAGGAAATGAGATAAAGAAAACTCAAAAATGTTTTGAAAAAATTAAAATAATCAAATTTAAATAAAAACAAACATTAAATAATTACATACAAACAGTTGTTTTCAGATTTATGTTAGACTTTCTAAAGCTTCTTTTCCATATATGCATACATTTACTGCAGTTTTGCATTGCACTACTAAGGAATTCGAATTCTTAAAATGTTGCCAAGTTTTCATATTGCAATTCTACTATATTCACTCTACACTCTACACTCTACACTCTACACTCTACACTCTACACTCTACACTCTACACTCTACACTCTACACTCTACACTCTACACTCAATACAAATGAATATATCAAGGTATTGATAAAACCCTAATGACTTCCTAATGATAGTTTAATCTCCAGAACGATTGGTTGAAATACACCACTACCCACTACTACTAGTTCAACACAGAGTGTTGTAATAAAAACTAAATTCAAACAGTAAAATTTTAAAATTTTGTTGATGTTGTACAGTGTACAGTGTACACTAATAGCTATCTACCTACCTGTGTAGTTGTATTTCTAGCATGTTGGTTCATGATATGTACACTAATAGCTATTACGCATCTGTGTTTTATTCCTTGGCGTGTTGGTACATGATATGTACACTACTAGCTATTGTGTACTTGTGTAGTTGTATTCCTGACATGCATGTACATATCATAATTGTACACTGCTGACAATGCCGTACCTGTATTGTTGTATTTATGGCGTGTAGGTACATGATATGTACACTGCTAGCTATATTGTACCTGTGTATTCCTGGCATGTTGGTACATGATATATACACTGCTAGCTATGTTGTACCTGTGTTGTTGTATTCCTAGCATGTTGGTCCATGGTATTTACACTGCTAGCTATGTTGTACCTGTGTTGTTGTATTCCTAGCATGTTGGTACATGATGTATACACTGCTAGCTATGTTGTACCTGTGTTGTTGTATTCCTAGCATGTTGGTACATGATGTATACACTGCTAGCTATGTTGTACCTGTGTGGTTGTATTCCTAGCCTGTTGGTACATGATATGTACACTGCTAGCTATGTTGTACCTGTGTTGTTGTATTCCTAGCATGTTGGTACATGATATGTACACTGATGGGTCTAGAGTTTGGTTGAAAAAGGTTCTTTGTCTCCACGTACTCCCGCTTGTAATGATTCTTCAACCTACTGAACTCTACCAGGTCTCCAGCAGCTAAAATATACAAAATATTAAATTCAAATTTTCATAACAATCAAGAATGTTAGTTTTGTAAATTTGTAATAGCAAAATTAAAGAGGCTTTAGCTATATGTATTTATTTATAGAGTAGTTTGTCTGTTTCAAAACGTTGCCCTTTAAAATTTGGTCTGATCAAGGATGAATGAGATTTACTTTTTTTTCTAACTGAAAATTGATTATTTTAAGAGGCAAAGAAAAAAAATATGTAAATTTACAAAAATATTAAGATTAAAAAACGACAATTTCATCCTTATTGTTAGTCAGATGAAGGATTAACGGTTACCGTTGTGAATCGGACATAATACTACAAAGTATTTCACTTGAAATTACGTCTACAGTCCCTTTCAGTTAAAGGGAGTGACCGGCAATATCTGGTAGTTGAACTGAGAGTGTAGCATTGTAGAGTATTTTTTGGAATTCATTTGAGACCTTTGAGACGTTTTTACGGTGCAAATTTGTTCAGCAAGAGCGCAAATTCCATCTTTAAAATTCTCCATCATTGTCTATTCTGGAGAGATGATTTTCAGAATCAGTTTTTGAAAAGTTATCCAATGAATTATCCAATGACTTCCATGAAAAATGTTGTAAAAATTCTTGCTGAACAAATATGCATCATAAAAACTTCTGGTAGGTCTCAAATGAATCCTAAAAAATTTCTTTACAAAATTGCATTCTCAGTTTAACTACCATACATTGCCGGTCTCTCCCTTTAAGTAATTTTTGTTTGTTGGTACACCCTCTGCTTGTGTAAAGATTAAGATATTAACAGTGTGTTTGCTCTAGTTTATATACAGAACATGCATTAAAGGAAATCTTATCAAAATTCAAAATTATTTGATGCAATCTTAAAAATTAAGCATATCGCAAGTTGAATTTTTTTCAATTAAAAAAATGTAATGGTAAAAAAAAATCTAGTAAAAATTTTCTTTTAGCAAATGAGTAAGATTTTAAATGCAATCACAATTTATCAAAATGGTGAATTAAACTAAATATTTTTTTTTCTTTTCAAGACTAAGTTTTCGTTTAAAATATATTCATTGATATGGGAACGATCCCTTAGCAAAATATATTCATTAATATGCGAACAATCCCCTAGCAAAATATATTTATTAATATGCGAACGATCCCTTAGCAAAATATATTCATTAATATGCGAACGATCCCTTAGCAAAATATATTCATTAATATGCGAACGATCCCTTAGCAAAATATATTCATTAATATGCGAACGATCCCTTAGCAAAATATATTCATTAATATGCGAACGATCCTTTAGCAAAATATATTTATTAATATGCGAACAATCCCCTAGCAAAATATATTTATTAATATGCGAACGATCCCTTAGCAAAATATATTCATTAATATGGGAACGATCCCTTAGCAAAATATATTTATTAATATGCGAACGATCAAAATGTTCAAAATGTTTAAAATATTTAAATTGTTCAAAATGAAATATATCATTATATTATTGATGCAATCTTAATATTTTTTCAATTTTAAAAAATTATTTCGTAAAAAATTATTTTTGTTGGATAGGAGTAAAATATTAAATGTAAAAACAATTAAGCAAAATGGTGTTTTCTATTCTTTCATCTAAGGCTAGTTAGTTTTTAAAATACAATATTCACCAAATAGCGAGGAATCCCTTAGAAAGATATGGATGTGCATTAATGTTTATATATAGGAGTAGAGATAACAATATTTATATAAAATATTCTACATGAGAGGGTCAATATTACGGACTTTATAAAAGATAATATTAAACAAATCATTTATCAAATAAATTTATTTTTCTTAAGTCAAACAAATTCAGTTTTTGCAAAAACTAAAATTTTCTAATCAAAATATCTTTGTAGCCTGTCGGTGTGCCCCTTTGCTGTTTTAAACCTAGACAATTCTTCATTTAACAGAATTTACAATTTGAATTATCAAAGACCTATGACATCGGGTTGCAAAGAATACATGGATTATAAAGTCAGAGTTTGTAGCGAAAACTCAATTTCTTTAAGAGAGAAAAAAAGAGATTTTGATCTGAATTAGATTGTTTACAAAACTTTACCACTGCGGCAAAAGAAAGTTAAAGTAAGAAATTAGATTAAACGGGAAAAAGGTGTGAAACCTAGTATTTTATAAAAGAGGCAACTCACGATTTATCATTGAGAATTTATTAAACCTAGTATTTATTAAAGAGACAACTCGCGATTTATCATTGAGAATTTATTAAACCTAGTATTTATTAAAGAGACAACTCACGATTTATCATTGAGAATTTATAAAACCTAGTATTTATTAAAGAGACAACTTACGATTTATCATTGAGAATTATTATTTTACTCAAAATTTTAAAACGTAAAAAATTTAAAGTTTTTGATTTTTAAACATGAGAAGTTAGGGTCTACGAATGAAAAGAGGGGGGGGGGGGTTAAATGCTTTTTATTGCCTAAAGCAGTGAAACCTGATGATATGAGAAGGGTTTAGGAAAGGATTAAGGAAGTTAGTTTGGAATAAACAGATTAAGTTACGACTGGATTAAAAAACACCAGGTGGAATTTTCAGAGAAGAAAACTTTTGAATAAGAATGAGTTAAGCTGCGTGCATTGTTAAATGTAACTATCATTATGATCAGTATATCAAACTTTCCAAACACTGCATTTTCAAAAAAACGAACAATGAGTTTGGAATAAAATATTTTGTGAGATATTCCTAACTTTCAGTTAATTATTTCGAAACGCTTAAAATGGTTCAATATATATATACAACGAAATATATACTAAAATTTCATATAATTTAAAAAGGTGTGAATAAATTTATTTCAATCATTTTATAAACACATAAAAATGGGTTTCTAATAAACTAGATATAACCTTCATTCATTAAGTTGGTTGCATTATTAAAGCAAATTTCTCAGAAACATAGAACTAAGCATGCATAAGGGAAAACTAAAATCCGTGTTTTGTGAGAAAGTTTTAAAAATTATGTTCCATCAATTGTAGACCCCAAAATGTAAAATTTTCAATTTAAATATTTTTTTTTTTCTCTCTCGGCCTTCTTAGTTCAAACAAACAAAAATATGGACTCTGATCATTGAACAAATATGAACATTGAGAACATTGTTTGTGTTCATGCGAACAATTTGTGCAAAATTACCTCTTTTCCTTGAATACATACTAAATATGTACTCGAATTCTGTTAAAATAAATATTTTAATATTTTCATGAAAATAATTCTAGAAAACATTTCAAGATAAAATCAACGAATAAGTGGGGGGTTTTTTTGGGGGGGGGGGCAAAATTTGTTTCGCTCCCCCCCTTCTTCCCTTATTCACATCGTCTTTTCCCAATATTATCTTCCTTGCAGTAAAGTTTAATAATGATAATTGAAAAAATAATAATGATAATTGAAAAAATAATAATGATAATTGAAAAAATAATTGAAAAAATAAATGTTTGCTGACTCCTAATAGTTGGTTTCAATCTTAAAGTGTTAAAAATTAAATTGTCTGGCTTGGCTGACATATTATTTCATTTACAAATAAAGTCGCAGCGCTCGGCCCAGAATTCAATTAATACTAATTCAAAACACTGCCTGTGAACAGGCTGTAAGGCACTATCGCAATATAGAACTAATTGTTAAGTTTAAACTTACGTATTTTTTCCTTTTTGGGATTGTATTTTTCGACATTTTCGTCAAGGATCGTCAGGCGATCCTTTAACTTCTGAGTCCGCGTTGAGATTTTTCCACAATTGAGTTCTAGGTCACTAAACATAGTGTCGGCGTGTTTGAGTAACGACGCAAGTTGACGCATGGCATCACAAAGCGTCTGATTACTGACGCATTCTAACGGATTTTCAACATTTTCGGGGATTTCCCGACCCGCTAAATGAACGGGATAAACTTGTCGTTGTACAAACGGCATGTTGTCACTGAGAGAATTAACTATTTTCGTAAATTAACAAACTCAACATTTTGTAGCGCCGTCCCGTACCCTTCCCGTAGCACTGCGCTGTTACTACTGGACTGGACATTATATACATCTGCCGGTACACTGAATGATAGATAGATAGATAGACTAGATTGACAGACGACAGCGTCCGCGTCTTTTCCTCAAAGGAATTGAGTTTTTGCCACAAACTAAAATCTCCTGATTCCAATATCTTTGCAATCTTATGGTGCAAACCTTTGATATTTCAAACTTAGATTATTTTATCTACAAGTATTAATAGTTTGAAATATCTAAGGTCTACGAAATTGGGTTCAAAAGATATAGAGATTAGAAAATCAGAGTTTGTGGCAAAAACTCAACTCCTTTTCTCCTAAAAAATGATCCAATCAAAGCGTTAAGTCAACTGTTAATTGTTTAATATTTTGCATGTCACTTCATCAAAAGTGCATTTGTGAGATGATCTATAAAATTCTTATTATTGCCTCCATTCTTTCAGAGTTCAAAGATAGATTTTGTAACATGATCTCAAACTATTCATTTATCGATATATTAATGCATTTTATGCTGCACTGCAATACAGGGTGAATATATAAAAATGCACATGTTTAAGATTGAAGTACAGGTGGAAGATTTCCGAAATAAAGTGTCTGGCTTCTTAAACAACTGAAAAACCTACGTTTCTATTTAAAAAAAATTAAATCTATATTAAATCTACATTTATTTAATTATTATTGTTATAAACAGTATTAATATTGTTATCAAAAACTTTCCTAATACAAAAAACTGCACTTCAAATATTGATCGCTTGGACTTAAACTGTGATCAATGCTTACGCTATGTTATGCTAGATTTTTGATGCCAAGCCTTGATAAATATAGTAAAGTTTTTGAGTTGTATATATTAGTATTCTGGGGCAGTTGCCCAAGGAAGTTACATGCACTTTCTGGGCTGAGCGCTGCTGCTAGGACAGACTTCGGGGCCAAGCGCCGCGGCTAGAACAGTCTCTCTCTCTGTCTTGTATGCGCATGTAACGTTCCTGCCTATTCTGCTATTTTTACACAGAGTAAATTTATGTAGAGATTATAGGTAAAGAGAAATTGAAATTAGCTCCATCTGAAGTTAAAGTAAAATAGTCAAACTTAAAGTTGAAATAAGTTGTTTGAAAATTGTAGGAAAGTTGGTCTCTTTGCTTTACTTGGTGCGATAGAATCACTTTCCTTTGATAGATAGATATATAAATATAGATAGATAGATAGATAGATAGATAGATAGATTGATATAAGGATAGATAGATAGATAGGTAGAAAGATAGATAGATTGTTTGATTGATGAATGATGAATAAAAAGACAAGATTGACAAATTATTTTTCTAATCTATAAATATAACGATTTAACAGACGTTTGTGGAACTATTTAAAAATCAGTTTGAGAGCTAACTGGCTAGTATACCAGTAAGGTTGTGAGCTAGTGAGCTATAGTGAGGTAGTGAGCTATTGAGGTAGTGAGGTAGTGAGGTAGTGAAGTAGTGAGGTAGTGAGGTAGTGAGGTAGTGAAGTAGTGAGGTAGTGAGCTAGTGAGCTATTGAGGTAGTGAGCTACTGAGCTAGTGAGCTAGTGAGCTAGTGAAGTGGGGAGGTAGTTAGGATAGCGAGCTAGTGTTAACTCGTGAGCTAGTGAGCTATATACTGAGGTAGTGAGGTAGTGAGCTAGTGAGCTAGTGAGTTAGTATGCTGGTGAGCTGATGAACTAGTGAGCTAGTGAGCTAGTGAGCTATATAATGAGGTAGTGAGCTAGTGAGCTAGTGAGCTATATAATGAGGTAGTGAGGTAGTGAGCTAGTGAGCTAGTGAGCTAGTGAGCTAGTGAGCTAGTGAGCTAGTGAGCTGATGAACTAGTGAGCTAGTGAGCTAGTGAGCTATATAACGAGGTAGTGAGCTAGTATGCTTGCGAGCTGATGAACTAGTGAGCTAGTGAGCTATAGTGAGGTAGTTAGGTAGTGAGGTAGTGAGGTAGTGAGGTAGTGAATTAGTGAGCTAGTGAGCTAGTATGCTAGTGAGCTGATGAACTAGTGAGCTTTATAATGAGGTAGTGAGCTAGTGAGCTAGTATGCTAGTGAGCTGATGAATTAGTGAGCTAGCTGATGAACTAGTGAGGTAGAGAGCTAGTGAGCTATATAATGAGGTAGTGAGCTAGTGAGTTAGTGAACTAGTGAGCTAGTGAGCTAGTATGCTAGTGAGCTGATGAACTAGTGAGGTAGAGAGCTAGTGATTTAGTGAACTGGTGAGCTAGTGAGCCAGTGAGTTTGTGAGCTAGTATAGTAGAGGGGAGGTGAGGTAGTGAGCTAGTGAGTTTGTGAACCCCGCCCTGTTTCCACCGCATTCACCCACTTTTGCATCGTTAATTTCACAAACCCGCATCCCAATGTACAAGCCTTAACCTCCCCCCCCCCACACATTGAACAAAAAGAAATTTTCTAATAGGAATTGTCAAGTGTCTCTTAAATTAAATATTCCCATTATCGATTCACATTTGCACCTTTCCAGCAATTAATTTATAAACGTATTAATTTAATGATCCCCCTTATTCCTCTTTATAAAAAGTAATTTATCAAACCAATTTCTAATGTTATTCAATTACTTTTTTAACTAATTTATGAAGACCACTGTATTATAAAAGCCTGATAAAATAAAGTAATGTAGCTATTATTCATAACACGTAACATGAATTTTCTACAAAATGTCTTTACAATTTGATGATTTTTTTATATGAATTTTGTAATCATGTTTTTTTAGAGAATTCTGCGTTTAAACACCTGAATTCTAGATTTTTTTTATTTTATACTTCATGACGCATTTACAAAAGAAATCATTAATTAGTTAATTTTGAAGATTTTGCTGATTGGTCATGTACAATGTACAGTGTACAGTGTACAGTATATATATATATATGTACAGTTTAGATATTTTCTGTTAAGAATATCGCAATATTCTAAATAGACTTTAGAATATGCATCTGTACTCTATTGTCTCATATTTAAATACAATTTGAAACCAAACACGACACTATACACTCTATATATGTAACCTTGTATCAACTGCATGGCAGAAACTTTTTAAAAAATCAGATTCAAAACCCGGTTTTGCGTTTTAAAGTTTTTCTATTTAAGATCTATTTTGAACGCCATAATTGCCAATGCTAACCTTTAGTAGGGTTTTTAAATCTGAATGTAATAAATCAGAACGAAACTCAGTTTTACAAAACTCTGTCTAGTTATTTATTTTCTTGGTCCTGAGGTATCACCTATTACTAATTATCGCCTGAAACTATACGATACATCGCTATAAATTATTATTGCCTCAAACTATAATTCCAGAGTCAATAATAATCTTAGCGATAGCTTCTGGGATATTGCACAGTGCTACAAAAGTCAAAGGAATTAAGTCTTTGCCACAAACTCTGATTTTTGAATCCCTGTATCTTTGCAACTCAATCTCTGAGACCTTAGATATTTCAAACTATTTATTCTGTTGGATCAAATAACCTAGGTTTACAGAGATTTACACCATTAGGTTGCAAGAATTTAGAGATTACGAAATTTAAGTTTGTGGCAAAGACTCAATTCATTTATGCGACATCACTATAGTATGAGAAAAGAAAATTTATCCGGTTACATGTAATAAATTTATTCGGTTAAATGTAATAAATGTATCCGGTTAAATGTAATAAATTTATCTGGTTAAATGTAATAAATTTATCCGGTTAAATGTAATAAATTTATCCGGCTAAATGTAATAAATTTATACAATTAAATGTTATAAATTTATCCTGTTAAATGTAATAAATTTATCCGGTTAAATGTAATAAATTTATACGATTAAATGTAATAAATTTATCCGGTTAAATGTAATAAAGTTATACGATTAAATGTAATAAATTTATCCAGTTACATGAAATAAATTTATCCGTTTACATGAAATAAATTTATCCGGTTACATGTAATAAATGTATCCGGTCAAATGTAATAAATTTAGACAGTTAAATGTAATAAGTTTATTTGGTTAAATGTAATGAATTTATCCGGTTAAATGTAATACATTTAACCGGTTACAGGTAATAAATTTATCCAGTTAAATGTAATAAATTTATCTGGTTAAATGTAATAAATTTATCCTATTAAATGTAATAAATTTATCCGGTTAAATGTAATAAATTTATTTGGTTAAATGTAATGAATTTATCCTGTTAAATGTAATACATTTATCCGGTTAAATGTAATAAATTTGTATGGTTAAATGTAATAAATTTATCCGGTTAAATGTAATAAATTTATCCGGTTACATGAAATAAATTTATCCGGTTACATGTAATAAATGTATCTGGTTACAGGTAATAAATTTATCCAGTTAAATGTAATAAATTTATCCGGTTAAATGTAATAAATTTTTCCGGTTAAATGTAATAAATTTGTTTGGTTAAATGTAATGAATTTATCCGGTTAAATGTAATACATTTATCCGGTTAAATGTAATACATTTATCCGGTTACATGTAATAAATTTATACGGTTACATGTAATAAATTTATCCGGTTAAATGTAATAAATTTATAAGGTTAAATTTAATAAATTTATTTGGTTAAATGTAATGAATTTATCTGGTTAAATTTAATGAATTTATTTGGTTAAATGTAATGAATTTATCCGGTTAAATGTAATAAATTTATCCGGTTAAGTGTAATAAATGTATCCGGTTAGATGTAATAATTTTAATAAATTCAAAACATTTTGATCTTTTTAATATCTTTTCAATAAGAAATCTTATGATTGGACTTTAGTTTGACGTAAAAATACACATCTTTTAAGCATCTACATATACAGTGAGAACCATGTGAAATTAAACTTGTTCCTTCTTTCACATAAAAATTGTTGCCAAAGATTGTATTTTAGGGTACGTCAAACTGTATTTTAGGGTACGTCAAATTGTATTTTAGGGTACGTCAAATTTAAGTTAATTTCAAAATCTTTTATATTTCAATCATAACTCCTCTTGTTACAGATGAAAATGAAAATAATAACAGTTTTTTCTCTTTTTTTAATGTTTAGACTTTAAATCAAAATTATTATCTCCGCTAGGTCACAAAGTCGTACCAATAATGTTACATTCATCTGACATTTTTCTAAGTTTCTTCTTTCTAGTTGAGTGCTTACCACTGACTACACAGACTGCTCATACACTCTACCTTGATAGGCTGAGCAGGCCTATAGTGTCCCGGCACGCCATGCTACGGTTCCATGTAATGTTTTCGACTGACATCTCACGGCCATTTTAAACATAAAACATAACGTTTATGAATATTGTCTATTTTAAAGATTTTGCATTTCCTATTTAGAGGATCCAGAATTCAGATGTCTCCTGATTGGTCGTGTACAGTACTTGTGCGCAATAGAACATGCTGTGGAAAATATCGCATATTTTAGGAGTTAATCGATCTCTGCAACTCTCTTATCTCTGGTGCTTACATTAATTAATTACCGGTTCTCTAGGTTTCTTTCAATTTTCTAATGTACTGCAGGACATTTTACACACAAGTTCTACATTTAGAATACAAAGTTGGTAAACTTATTTGCCAATTGCCATTATTCTGCTATTGGGAATATCATTAATTTTTAACAGTTTTAGTGTCAAAAACGGTGTTTTTGAAGAAATGTTGTTTTCCAATCTTCTCTTTAAAAGGTTTTAATCCTCTATTATGATTTGATTTTCTACTTTTTACTTGTTTACTTTGATAATTTTATTTTTTTGACATATCTTTTATCTTATCTGTCTAATCTTAATTCATAAAAAATACACTTTTTCCTTCTAAAAATCTAAGTTTTGAGAGTGTCAGTGTGTTAATTAGTAAAACTTAATTAGCTTCTCGGAGTTTACAACATCTTCATAATTATATTTCTAGAAAACTAAAAATATTCACAAAAATCTAAAAACCCTTTTTAATTTTTCAGTTTTTTAAGAAACACAAAAAAACATTAGATTATCCCGACTTCGAAAACTAGTTCAGTAAGGTATGAAAATAATAAACCTTTTTCAACTTTCCCAAAATTTGGATACCTTTTGAAGGAATCTTAAAATTTTTAATTTGCGCTTCGCAAACATTAGATGGCAATATTTCTATTTTTTACCGAACATCAATCAACCCATGAAACTTGAAGTTGCACACAAATAAAAAAATCAGATTTTTTTTAACTGCTGACAAATACTGATAAATCAATATTGAAAACTTTTAATAATGCTAAAACTAGTGAAATGTGCTAACTTCTGGTTGAAAAATAAAAACTAATGAATTTCCGTATGAAATGAGATATTTGCTTCATTGAAATATGTTATACAAACTTTACCGCAGTTTATTAAAGGGACTGTGTGCGTTATTTGAAGTGACTCTCCATACTAAGATGGCAATTGGCAATGCCCAATTAACAACAGTTAGGCAACCAATCTGAAAACGACTTTATCCCACAGGAGCCTGAGAATCTCAGGTTTGCTCAAATTATAATTTTTATTTTTCATTTTGCATTTTTAATAGATTTAATTGATATTATTATTACATTTAGTCCGTATAGTCCGTATTAGGTCACAATACCTTCAGCCAATGACAGTGCAGTATCGTTGTCACGTGGTTTAGACGGAAATCACGTGACCAGTATACTGCACTTGCCTTTGGCTGAAGTACTGGTGACATACTACGGACTATACGGATTAAATGTAATAAACAAAAATTTAATAATGATAACAGGAGCAAACCTGAGCTTTTCAGGTTGCTGTGAGATATAGTCGTTTTCAGATTGGTTGCGTTATTGTTGAATATGATCTGTTTAATGCAACAACTTTCATACAAAATCTGACAGATGTCCTTTTTGGTATAATTTTGACACAGTTTTATGTCAATTTCTCGAGAAAGGAACATCAGATAAAAGTCTTATCGGTATCGTTCAAAACCTAAGATTCTCAGGTTTCATCCGATACCCCCTTTCATTTTTCATTTACAGTCCCTTTAATGATGTGTTTAATTCTGATATTCTTATATTCTCCTTTTATAGCACAAATGCGCAAACTTTTGTAGAGAAAACACAATTGAAAATTATGAGTTTTCAAAGTTATAAATATTGAAATATAAATACTCAATCAGACAACCATTTAGAGGGTACCGTTGTGAACCGGGCATTGCCATCTTTGCACGGAGAGTTACTTACAGTCCCTTCAATTTACGCATACAGTCCCTTTAATTTACGCGTACAGTCCCTTTAAGTTTGCATTTATCATGCTAACATAAGCACATACATTTTTATCAATCCATCTTACTGAAAAGAGGTTAGGAAGTATAGAATTTAATTGCATTTCATGGAAGGGGGCATATTGATTTTATGAATATAATGTTATTTCAGAATCGTACATTAGCTTTGTGGAGAATTAGCTCAAAATTTCATTTGAAAAAAAGTTTAAAAAATAACAAAATATTCTGCAAAGGACAACTCATCCCTACTTTACAAAAATACACCTCTATATAGAATACCCAGTAACGGCCCTGGTTAAAATAATCTTAAGATCTATATATCAGTCCTCTAGCCAAGAGGGG
>NW_019397258.1:65319-87782 GCF_000591075.1 Eurytemora carolleeae
CCCCCCCCGACCAATATACATTGGTAACAAGGCTCAGAAATTCTAGCCATAGCGCGCCCAGTCTCTGGCTGTATTCACCTCAAATAGAATAATTTTACATGCAGTGGTAGGCGATTATATCAATACAATGAAGAGGACTGTCGATTTTAATTTTAATTTATATCGAGCAGTTAAACAGCATGCTCAATGGATACACATGAACATAGAAGTCAAGAGAAGCTGCCAATAAAAAAAGCTTCTCTTTGATTACTTTTAACATGTAATTCGAAAAAAGCTTGTTAAATCAATTCACCAATCACAATTGAAGTCAATGGTCTGTTTTTTCGAATATGAGCGGGCGTTTTCTATGAATTTAAGACATGTAGGGAGGGGGGGGGGGGGCAAAGAAGAGGAAAGGTTTGGTCGTAAAATTAGTTTAGAATTCATGTGAATTGTACTGGTTGTTAAGATTAGTTCTAGCTGGCTAAGATCGTATACAGGGCTTTTCAAAAAGGACAAGACTTCAGAAAGTTTTATGGTCTTCCTACTGAGCACTGAATTTATATGGTCTCACAATTTATTTAATAAAACCATGAAAATATCTAGTTTTGAACGAAATCTTTCATATCTCCGGTAATTATGAAAGTAAAAAAATGCTTCACCATGTTTTAGAAATGGGCAATTTTGTAATTATTGTTTCATAAATAAATATTGCTAATATTAGAAATTGTCTGTAATTAATGCCGCAAACTATTTATAATGTCGAAGACGACTTTCATGTCTTCAATCGATTAATATTATTCTGGAGTATTTAGAGTATCACTGTACTGTACTATCTCTTATCGTGCTTTTTTTAATTATTTGGTTAAAATGTGTTAACCCCATGTATACAGGGTGTCCCAAAAAACATGGGAATTCAATGATGAATTGGATATCGTCTTTGTTCTGAATTAGCATTGTAATACCTAATTTCAAAAGCCATAATATTATTATGTCTGCTAGAGTTTATTTTATGAAAAGGGTAAAAGACTGTAAGACTCTGTTTGTATACTGCAATTTTCTTGTTTTACTAAGTACAACCGTATGCAGTCAAAACATCAACAAACAAAATGTGAACATAGCAGACGAAACTCTTACAGATTACAGCTTTCTCAGTAGGTATCACTATACTAAATCAAAGAATTATTTGAAAAGACGATATCGAATTCGTCACTGAATTTCCATGTTTATTGGGACACCCTGTCTTTTAAAAGTATTTGATTATTTTCCTGACAGCATGGGCGGTCGCCGAACAAAAATTGCAATTTCTAACCTAACCAGCAAAACTTTGGTCTAAATCAGAATTTGCACTAAAAGATTTGAAAAGATTTCATTTGCAAAAAGTTTTAAGTTTAGGAACTTTTTCTTTCTCATCCTAAAAATATGTTTTATAACTTTAAAAAATTAAATATTTGAAAGAAATGAAAAATTTTCAGAAAAAAAATCTTGTCAATTTCTTTTCCAATTTGTCTCTGAGTGTCATCTTGTCATACTGTCTTATTGACAGCTCACCAGCGATTTTTAGAGGTATATAGATATATCTATTTTTTTGACAATTTATTATTTTTGAATTTTTAATCTTATAAATTGAATACAGTTGATACAGACAAATTCTGATTTAATTTAATTTAAGCTTCAATCCATACTTCTAATGTATTTTCTGAAATGGAGGAGGTGAAATGGAGGGGGACGTCTCCCAGCCCTATCTCAAATGATTTCTCCATTCGTCAACGTAAAAAGTAAAGATATATTTAGAAAAAAAAATTTCCAGAAAAAAATTGACCGCTCCAATTTTATGGTTTCTCTGCAGGATAAACCGGAAGTTCAAAAATATATCAGTTTCCGGTTTTGGCGCAAACACGAGCATGTAAACATGAAATTACGATAAAAAACTGTCATTCATTTTTTGTCATGAAACATGAAAATGATAAACAAAGAGAATCAAAAATAAACGATTAAAGTTAGTCAATAGTACAATTACAGTTTTTTTCGAAAAAATAAATGTTAAAATTATAAATATTTTAGTTTTTAACACTGCACATAAGACGTAATAATACATGAAAGTATTGTCATATACATAGATTAATGAATCAGAGCACCCCCCNAACTTCCATATCTCATTTATCTTCCCCTCCCCTCTCTCTCCCAATTCATCCCATTTCAGAATGCGCAATCATTTAATCAATAAAATTCTTTCTAATATAACATGTTTATTGTGCATTGGGTTGGTTGGAATTAAAAGGTTAAATCACAAAATCTAGTTTAAACAATTGAACACAAGTTGCATCAAAAGTTCAAGATTAAGAAAGCAATTTCTTTGAAAATATTAAAAAATACAGAAAAATGCGATGAAAAAATAAACTGAGTTTTTGTCACAAACTAACCTCAATATATTTGAAACCAAAACTTTGAATTCTGTTGGATTAAATAACCTAAGTAGGATAAGGATAAGGGGGGGTAGGAAAGGACCCCGCCCCCCTTCATGTTTTATGTCTTCTTCCGCCACCCCTTCCGAAAATAATTTTCAGGATATTTTGTTTTTCTTCTGATCTCTCAGACATTGTTTACGTACGTAATGAAAAATTTAACGAATAATTTTATTCCTAAAATAAGAAAAAGTATTTTTCCACAGCATTTGTCCATTCTCACGCTGATTCATAAATAGAATAGAAATTTGGACTAAATACATCTTAAAAAATTAACGAGCATCAAGGAGAATCAAAAATGTCGATATTCGTGGTTGTTCTTGTAAAGCTGCAGGCACGTTTTAACTATTTCAAACCGTTTCATTAACGGTTAGTTCCAACCGTTTTTAAAATAAAAATATCAGCCTTTAGTTTTAAAGGGTATGAGAACGAAACTTTTTTTCGTTAACGGTATTTTTCGTTTTTATTTTAAGTTACAGTTAGTGAAAGATCTGCATTTTATTAAGGGAAAAAGTTCAACAACCGTTAACATCAACAGTACCGTTATTACAGAATAAAAAAATCTTTCGTTAAGGGTTAATGAAATCGTTAACGATGCAACCGTTAACTGTCTATAAAAGTAAAAATGGCGTTAACGGCGCGAATGGCCCAAAAAAAACATTTTAAAACATCAAAACACATAAGAAAAATATTTTTCTTATACAAGTTTTAGGCAATTTTAAGCAGAAAAAAAAAAATTCGCCGTTTTAAAAAAATCCACTGTGTTTTTGTTTTCAAGCTTTATTTCTTTTTTTTCAAAAACGGCTAATCCATTTAATTAACGATTTAAAAATTAACGGGTTTTGCCGTTTATTAACGGACTGTTCCGTTTATTTTCGAAAGCCTCTGTTTCGTTAACGGAACTTTGGCCAACCTTAGTGAAAGGAAGTGACCGGCAATGTAATTAGTAGTTGAACTGCAAGAATGTATAAGTATTTTCGAGAAATTTTCAGGATTCATTTGAGACCTATGGGACGTTTTGACGGTGCATATTTGTTCAGCAAGAGCGCAAATTCCATCGTTAAAATCCTCATTGATTATTCATTTTAAGGAATGATTTTAAGAATCGGGTTTTAAAAATTATTTAATAACGACGACAAATATAATGCAGTAAAACTTGGACAGTAAACTAATTAGTTGTTTAAGAACAGGTTGAGAAAATAAAAATTAACTATTTTCATAGAAAATAATTAATCTTATTCAGTTATTGATTTCTCATTGTTTACATACATTTTCTGTAGATTTCCTGGAATTTTAATTGAAAAGACGACATTTGAAGAATTTGAAGAAACCTACGAACAAATTCTTAAAGAAAAAGAAATTCAATATAATGACGAAAAAGAAATAATTAATTCTAACATATTGATTTTATGAGAACATTTCAGTTAAAAATATGTTTCTGAACATGATTGGATCATTGGATGGATGATTTTAAATGTCGACTTTGCGCTCAAACTCAGTTATTATACATCAAATAAAACAATACATTTATATATATGTTGTGTATTGCCGGCCAAACGGCTGGACCGATCGGGCTGAAATTTTTGTGGACACTCATGGGCAACGTCGGGCCCTTCAGCGAGTACATCATTAAAACGTTTTATATGTCTCATATTTATCTTAAAAAATTTCTCCAAAATATTACATTCTCAGTTCAACTAACATGCACTGCCGGTCACTCCCTTTAACAATCTTTTTCACAACCCTTGAAACCTATTTTATTTTCTCAACATTAAAATTAAATCTATAATTTTTATTTCTAAAAGTTTTTAGTTCAGCGTCAAAACATACTATAAAATCCATCGCCAGTTATATTAAATGTAATGTAAACAATATAAATACATAACTCTTCCTTTTTTTTTCTTTTTTTTAGATTGGACGGAAATATTCCCACAACCTCTATGTTTGGAGGTTTTAACATATTTTCTCCTGAAATACGTAATTTTGTATGTTTTTGTTAAATTTCAGAAATAAATTATGTCTTACTTACTGACTATAGTTAAAAGATAGTACATGTGTATGGTACTTTAGATTATAGGGATTGTGAAACTAATTGCAAGTGACATTCTAGAAAGACATGTTCAATTCACAACAGTGCCATAAAACTTTGTCTGTTAAAAAATAAATGAAGTATCCATTATTTCTCTTTGAAAATTGGTATTTTCATTGTGAAATCGCTGTTAATGTAACCTACAGAAACAGTGGAGAACAGTTCCTGATTTCCATTTCCTGAGTTATGATTAGAAATACAAAAAAAACAAACACACGAACAGAGATTAATACTTCTTTTTATATATACTTTGCTTGTCTGGGTGTCTGTTTGTTTGTTTGTATCCTATAAACATCAAAACGGCTGAACTGACAGGGACCTCATTTTGTGTGGGACTTCACTTGGTCCCAGGAAGATTCATGAATAATCAAAATTTCGAAAATTTTCTAAAAATTCACAAACTTTTTTGTTTTTGTTTTACAATGTATACATTACAAAGAGAAAATGTTCACAATTGAAAAAGATGAGCGCGAAGCGCCCTTAAATTCTTAATTACTTAAATTCTTGTTTTATATATAAAAGTGCACATCCCTGATTACTATTTTTTGGTCAACTGTGGAATAGAAAGACGATTATATGATTTTTATTAATCCAAAGAGCATTAGCACTACATAATTGTTCAGCGTATGCACAAACCAATTTCCCTCTAAAATTACTAGAATGTAAATCTTTGTTACAACGTTAAATACTCTTAAAGATTGCTTACAAGTCGTCTTCCTAATTTACACTGTACACAACACAATTTTTTCACTTAATTCAATTTGATTTTAAATTTAAAAAAAAGAGTTATTAATTTGTTTATTTAATGTTTTTAACATGTGCTTTTAAAAGATGAAATCTGTTTTATATCATTCAAATATCTGCAGAATTAAGAAATAAATAATTCTGGTTCACTTCTGCTGAATCGTTAACAGTTAAAGTGAATATTTGCGAAGAAAAAAAGGTTTTAATGGAGCTGTTGTTGAAACTTCATGTGACCTTTCAAGCAACAACTTGTAACCTTTAAAAATATCTTAAAAAAATGTTTAATTTGTTATAATATTTAAAAGATTGTTTTTTTTTTTAAATCAGAAATGTGCAAAACACTTTTTGAGAAACCACAATCGAAAATAAACAATCTTTAAAAAAAATAATGATCTGTACAATCTTAATTCGATCAAACTTTTACGGTTACCTGAACATAGATTAATTGTAATAAGAGACAGGACACTATATGTCGTATTTTCAAGATTTAGGGGTTTTTCGTTCACAATAACCCCGAGGCAGAAGCCCAAAGGATTACGCTCAGTCGGTGTATAACTCTGTCTTCCATTTTTACGTAGCATGCGCGTAACTATAACTTTGGACGTCTGTGGACGAATAAACCCCTAAATCTTAAAAAGACGACATCTAGTGTCCTATCTGTTATTTAAAATAGTCTATGACCTTAAAGTTAAAATAAAGATGGCAGTGTTTCTTTTTACTATTTAGGGTTTTTTAAAAACTTTTATTACAGGCTCTGCACAAACATGTTCATTATATATCAAATTGTATATACTTTATTTAACCCTCTGGTCTGGTCTAAACTCTGGTCCGGTCTAAACTCTGGTCCGGTCTAAACTCTGGTCTGGTCTGAACTCTGGTCCAGTCTGAACTCTGGTCCGGTCTGAACTCTGGTCCGGTCTGAACTCTGGTCCGGTCTAAACTCTGGTCCGGTCTAAACTCTGGTCCGGTCTAAACTCTGGTCCGGTCTAAACTCTGGTCCGGTCTAAACCCTGGTCCGGTCTAAACTCTGGTCCGGTCTAAACTCTGGTCTGGTCTGAACTCTGGTCTGGTCTAAACTCTGGTCCAGTCTGAACTCTGGTCCGGTCTGAACTCTGGTCCGGTCTAAACTCTGGTCCGGTCTGAACTCTGGTCCGGTCTAAACTCTGGTCCGGTCTAAACTCTGGTCCGGTCTAAACTCTTGTCCGGTCTGAACTCTGGTCCGGTCTAAACCCTGGTCCGGTCTAAACTCTGGTCCGGTCTAAACTCTGGTCCGGTCTGAACTCTGGTCCGGTCTAAACTTTGGTCCGGTCTAAACTCTGGTCCGATCTAAACTCTGGTCCGGTCTAAACTCTGGTCCGGTCTGAACCAGGGAGTAAGGAATAGAAGGGAGGTATAACTGACGCGGTTCGCCCTACCATATGATTATACATGCTTTACAGACGAAGTACTCCATTTGAATAAGAAATATTTAAATGTCGTCTTATGCACAATTATATGTATTTAGAAAAGGTCATTGAATACATTTAACAGGGAAAAAAGTAAGCTGAACATCGCCAAATAAATTCATTTTTTAAGATGCAAAATTATTAACAATACAAACGTATTTTTTATATTAAATAAGATTGTTTTTATTTGTTATGGTAAAGTAACTACATTTAAAAAATTAAAAGACGACCTTAAAAAAACTCTTTTTCAAATGGAGTACTTCGTCTGCAAAGCATGTATAATCATATGGTAGGGCGAACCGCGTCAGTTATATCTCCCTTCTATTCCTTACTCCCTGGTCTGAACTCTGGTCCGGTCTAAACTCTGGTCCGGCCTAAACTCTGGTCCGGTCTGAACTTAATAAATTTGAATTACACACCGATATCGAGATCAAGCGATTGGAGATTGAATTAAAAAAAATTAAGCCAGGTCTATTCTTGGCTGAACTGCTTACCGCCGGTTCAAATTTGAATCACAAATGTAAATCCTTCTCTAATCTTTAACATCAAATAAGTAAATCAAATTCATTAAATTCGGTATACCGTGTATCAAAAATTGTTAACACTTTTGACACCCTGTAATAAAACACTGAGTTCCCACCAGGTTTCATGAAAAATTGTACACCCTGTCATTATAAACAGTTTTCAAATCCTCATCAATCATAAATGGGCGGGACTGTTACAGGGTGTGGCGGGATTATGCACACAGTACAGAGATTAGAATAGAAGGGAAGTACGACAATCCCGCGGTATGAATTTGTACATAACAATCAAACCGTATGATCCCTGGACATATCCGTTACAATTTCTTCTTTTTATTTAAAGTTTATGCTGAAATAAACTCGGGAATGGAAAGTAAAACTTTTGCTGTAATCGTAATGAGCTCGGGAATGCATAACTGCAGGTTGTCAGGGAACTGATTTAAAGAAAAGTAAATAATTTTCAAGACATTTTTTTCTTTAAAAGATATTCCAAAAAGGTTATATAACACAAATGTGTGAATTACACCTGCAGTATGGAAACAGGAGAACTATTAATGGCGGTTTTACACTTTTTCTACCTAATTCCACTCTATACTTTTCTATTCTCTTTGAATATGCATTAAAAATATACAAATTATGATAAAAAAATGTTTTTAGTTTTATCGTAAACTATAATTTGACTTTTGAGACAATTATGCCCAATTAAGTTTGATAAAAATAAGAATAACTCTTATAAGGTTTTAATCTACAGGGGGTCCCACGAAACAGTTTTGAATGTCTTCTTCAATATACTGTATTAGATATTAAAGACTTTTTGCAGTTTATTTATTTTAAACCAACTTCACTCATCAATACATTTTACTTAAGAATCAATTTTTCTATAATATGGATGCCATAAAATATTTATTGTTATTCTCTTTCGTAACAAACAACTTTACATATCATGGAAGAAGACATATAAAACTATTAACCAATTGTAATATTTCGAGGGACACCCTGTAATATTTACAGCAATATTAAAATATGAATATTTTTAATGAGTAAAAAAGAGATAAAGCTAGCAACTAACATTTATTATAATAAATTCTAGATATTTTATAGTTTTCTCGAATTGTATTAATCTGGTCAGTGGCCATTCTTCAAGTTAAACCAAATTTTATCATTGATGGTAATTTATTTTAATCTTGAAGAAAAATTATGCTTTACTGAATTAAATACCTATTCGTCTTCACAAACCGAGGAGCTTTCTTACTTCTTAAATCCCTAAATGTTACATATTTACTAGGCCACTTAGAATAGTGCGTACAGTCGCAAGTAAGACAAATAGCATTGTTCTGATCAGAAAACACAAAAAATCGCATTGTTCTGATCAGAAAACACAAGAAATCGCATTGTTCTGATCAGAAAACACAAGAAATCGCATTGTTCTGATCAGAGAACACAAGAAATCGCGTTGTTCTGATCAGAAAACACAAGAAATCGCATTGTTCTGATCAGAAAACACAAGAAATCGCATTGTTCTGATCAGAAAACACAAAGGTAACGTACTAACGTAACTAACGTAAAGTCTCCCTGCATACAGACTACCTATAATAGTAACAGTCAACATGGACTGTATAGTGTTTAGTAGTAATTTTACATGGGTTACAACTAGGGCTGGGCAAAGTTCCGTTAATGAAAAGGATGCTTTTGAAAATTAACGGGAGTCCGTTAACAAACGGCAAAACCTGTAAATTTTTAAATCGTTAAGGAAATGGATTGGCCATTTTTGAAAATAATCAACGGTTGAAAGCAAGAGACTGAGTAGGAAAATTAAATAAAAACAGCGGACAAGAAACTGTTCTTTTTCCATTTTCTTTCACTTTAAAGTTAAAACGCTATAAATTTTTAATTCCTGGAAAAGAAATAATGATAAATCAGTTTGACTTTCAGCAAAAAAGAGGAATAATTTGAAATAAGTTAGAAGAAATTAAGCAATACTGCAAGGTCTGCTTGTTTCTCCAATAATCGTCAAAACGGCTGAACCGATCATTTTTGGGGATGACCCCAGAAAAGGTTTGTGTCTAGGTTCAAGATTGAACAAATTTGCCTAGAAAAAATGCCAACTTATAAAATTCTTGGAAATTTACAATTTGCAAAAACTTTAAAACAAAACTTCCATACGAGTTAAAATAGTTGCTAGAGAAAGGGCAAGGTAGACTATAGGTCCTGGTAAAAAGCCTAGTGAGTCTTAACTTTAAAACCTATTTCCCCCATTAAATGCAGAATTTTTGAATCTTCTATTAAATACTTTTTTGTAAAACTATGTATTTCAAATATTTGGTGCATGAGGTATTTCCGATATTGTAGACGGATTTGGAATGAGAGATAAAAATATGGCAGAAACCACTCGATACAGACAGAAGGCACTTCGATGTAGTTAGTTTTACGTGAGGGGGCTACAAAAGGCCTAAAAGTATAGTATAGCATGGTATATTTGGCTTGTATGGGTGTTTGTATTAGTTTCTTTCCAATAAACCTCCAAAAGTATAGTATAGCATGGTATATTTGGCTTGTATGGGTGTTTGTATTAGTTTCTTTCCAATAAACCTCCAAAAGTATAGTATAGCATGGTATATTTGGCTTGTATGTGTGTTTGTATTAGTTTTTTTCCAGTAAACCTCCAAAAGTATAGTAAAGCATGGTTTATTTGGCTTGTATGTGTGTTTGTATTAGTTTCTTTCCAATAAACCTCCAAAAGCTAATTTTGCCTCCAAATAATTTTGATTTTTTAAAATTGTGAAAATTCACAAAAATGGGAAAATTTTCAGCAATTTTTATTATTTTAAACCGTATAAAATGTACAAAATGCTTAAGTTTATCCGCAATATAACACTATGACAATTTTTAATAATATATACAAGAAGTGTCATGTAAACAAGAAAGTCCTCTGTATAGTCTATTTAGTGTTTTAGATAATATATATATTAGTGTGTACAGCTGGGTCCTCCTGTTTAAGCTTGAATATTATACAGGACTATCAACCTATTTATCCTATCATCTGTTATACTGTGCACAAGTACCACGCCTTAATTAGAGATGGGCATATATCCAGGATCAGTTTTACACTGACGTATAAAGATAAGGTCAAAACAAAAAATAAAGCCAATTCCTAAATCATGAAATTGTTTATAAGTAATCTTTTAGTTAATGCATATTTTCATAGTAAACATTTTTTTCACAACACCGGAAAATGAAACTTATTGAGAACATTTGATAAAAAAGAAAGAAAAAATCTCTGATGTTTAAATATGAACTCCATCTCTAATTATAATCCCTACCAATCTCTATCTATTTATTTCCCAACCATTATTTACCTCTCTCGTATTCTTGTCTTTATGTCTTTATTTCTGATTGTTAATGTGTATAGTTAGCTTTAAAACTTTAAAAAGCAGAATTTATTTTGCAATCGACTTGCTTAATTTTTTCAAAGAGTTTCCTGAATGAAATCCCCCCCCCCTATTTAAGTTTAGAAACCCCTTCTTCGCCCCGCCCCCCCACTTCCCTCCAGAATAATTCTCCGCATGCAACCCTTAACATAATTTTATGGACTATTAAACTATAAATATGTGGTAAATAACTAATTGATTAAAGGGAACGTTTGCGAATGTTCAAAAGAAACGATAGAATTTTTTTCTTCATCAAATTTCTAAACGATAAGATTGCATTTATACTCAAAATTTGTAATTTTCATAAAAAATGTCTTAAAAAATGGGCACCGAATAAAAAAGTGGCGAATTTTCAAAAGAAACGATAGAATTTTTTTACAATTACATTGTTCATTTTACATACTTTTCCTTCTCAACAATAAAAAGTGCTGAATTTTGTTTCAAAATATGTATTTTTGTATCATGTAATGATGTAATCTGTATATACATGGGTTATCAACTAAGGATGACGACTTGCCATTTTTTTGCGATCAGAACAATACAAATTTTCCCATGAGAGACTTTTAGCGCTATTCTAAGGGACTTATTGTTTAAACATTGTGCCAATAGCGATTTGAAAATTTGAGTAGTTAAAGGATAGCTCCTCGTTTTGTAAAGACGAATGGGTAATTAATTCAGTAAAACATAATTTCTCTTCTTAAATTACCATTAAACATGAAAAATACGAAAATTATCATATATGATAAAAACAAGGTTTAGTTTATAGGGACTGTCTGCGTAATTTCAAGTGACCCTCCATGCAAAGATCGCAGCACCCGATTTACAACGGTACCCTTAGACCTTTGACTGATCATCGAGTAGAAAGATTTCTATGTTTAAACATATTAGAACCCGCTTGAATTCTTCTAAAACACGGCCTGTACGCTTGGTACAGAGTAACTACAACGCAGCTGATCTGTTACTAATGCAACTCAAAGTATCAACTGTATTCCGTTAAAAGTGGTTTTCAAACATTTAAAAATAAGTTTTTATTAAAGGAATTTAAAACGGAAAAGTTGTTGTTATGTCTACAGTTTTATTAATTTTTGATTAAAAACCCTTTTCTACTTAAATGAAAATAATTATTTTCAGAAAGTGGAGTAAATGGCCTGTATAATCAGTAAAGGATTAGCGTACATCATCACTCTATATACTATAACCTTGTTGGTACTTATCCAGGTACGACTCAGATTATCTAGACTATCAATGCCAATACAATCCCGTGACTCATCAAGGACACTACCACTGGGCGCGATCTTGTTAGCTATCAATGTCAATACGGACACTAGCTATTAATTGAGCTCTAAATGCCTGCACAGAGACACAAATGTAGCTATCCGACAAGCTATTTAATCAAACTCTAAATGCCACACAGTGAAAAAAGTGTAGCTATCAAACAAGCTATTAATCAACATTTAAATGCCACACAGGGACACAAGCGTAGCTATCAAACAAGCTCTTAATTGATCAATACCGAATACTAAGGTATGATCTCAGCCCGTAGGTTTCAACGAGGACACAGTTAGCTATCAAAAGCTTGTAATCGATCAATACCAAATACTAAGGTATGATCTCAGCCCGTAGGTTTCAACGAGGACACAGTTAGCTATCAAACAAGCTTGTAATCGATCAATACCAAATACTAAGGTATGATCTCAGCCCGTAGGTTTCAACGAGGACACAGTAAGCTATCAAACAAGCTTGTAATCGATCAATACCAAATACTAAGGTATGATCTCAGCCCGTAGGTTAAGGGGACAATCCTCAACCTGTTTGTTAGAATAGGGAATTATTACTCTAGCTCTATCAATAAACAGTACGGAGTTACTACATCAACTAACTTTATTTTTGATATCTTATGTTACGATATAACGTGAATTGATGTTATTACAAGTTTAATGTAATTGATAAAATTAGAGAGGATAGATATATCGTAGTTAAGCTATCTCCACACATGTTAACAGCGTAATCACAATGCATATTTTAATCATATTTCGTAGCTCATGATTAATATATATTTATCTAACTATGCTCAGGTTAACAAATATGGGGATTGCTATTATATTTGCTACAATTATATAAAACATTTACACTAAATGTTGACAATATAAACTGAGCAAAAAAAGTAAGATGTATTCATACTGCAGGCTTTATCTATATATATATGACGAATATCGATTAAAGATTATTTAGATAAATTATCTTGGATTGTTTAGTTATCAATCCTTTCATAACAAGGGGATACAGAGGATACAGGGGATACAGAGGATACAGGGGATACAGGGGATACAGGGGATACAGGGGATACAGGGGATACAGGGGATACAGGGGATACATGGGGTAACAAGCAAATGAGTAACATATTTGCGTAGATTTTTGTAAATATCTAAAAATATTTCTATAGTTTTTAAACAAAATTAGTTGTTTTATACAAAAATCCAAATTTGATTAAAATTCGAATTGGATGTTATTCCGGTATTTTTTAAGGATTTTAATTACGAATCTATAGATTATTTAGAATAACAGATAGAACACTAGATGTCGTCTTTTAAAGATTTAGATGAAACTCGTTCACAATAACACTGAGGCAGAAGCCCAGGGGAGTTTCGCACAGTCGGCGTAAAACAGGCTTTCTCTGTCTTGTAGTTATACGCCTACTGCGGAAATTCCTCTGGGCTTCTGCCTCAGGGTTTCATTCAATTCTTGAAGAGACGACATCTAGTGTCATATCTGTGATTTTAATTAATCTACGTTTTCAGAGATCAATTAAAATCTAAACTATGCGATTTTTTTTACATTTGTGTACAAAGGACCTTATACACGACCAATCAGCAGACATCTGTGTTCAGGGATATTTAATACAAAATCTGTTTCATATTAAAATTGGAATATTTCTCTAAAAGTTGTAACTTTAATATTAACTATAAGGTGAGAGCCAATTAACTGTAGATTAGGACAACGACATTTTAGCAATATTTAAAGTGTATTTGATGTTTACAGTCATCTTTTTTGTGTGACATTTTTCTTTACAAATTTTCAAAAAAAATCTAAAATTATGGTTTAAAAGCTTTAGTACTAGAAAAGAGTAAATGTCAATATAAAACGGTTTGTTTAGTAAACCTTAGTGTCCAGCGGGTATGATGCTGTTTATAAACATTTAATCACAAAATTAAGCCAGAAACGAAATTATACAAACAATAAGAACATTTTTTAAAAATAAAAAGAAATAACAAAGCTCACCTAACTTAGGGTATTATGATGAATAATCAGAGGAAAAAATGAAGCTTCAGAGACGTCTGTTCGGAATTATACAGACTTTTTCTTTACAGTCTTCATTCCCTGGATCAAGCAGAATTGATTCCTTTACGATATACTATTTTTTCTTTACAATCTTCATTCCCTGGATCAAGCAGTATTGCAGATTATGATTCCTCCACAATATACCATGTTTTCTTTACATTCTTCATTCCCTGGATCAAGCTGAATTGCAGATTATGATTCCTCCACGATATATCATGTTTTCTTTACATTCTTCATTCCCTGGATCAAGCAGAATTGCAGATTATGATTCCTCCACGATGTACCATGTTTTATTTACAGTCTTCATTCCCTCGATCAAGCAGAATTGCAGATTATGATTCCTCCACGATATACCATGTTTTCTTTACATTCTTCATTCCCTGGATCAAGCAGAATTTATTCTTCTACGATATACCATGTTTTCTTTACAGTCTTCATTCCCTGGATCAAGCAGAATTGATTCTTCCAAGATATATCATGTTTGCTTTACATTCTTAATTCCTTGGATCAAGCAGAATTGATTCTTTTACGATATATCATGTTTTCTTTACAGTCTTCATTCCCTGGATCAAGCTGAATTGCAGATTATGATTCCTCCACGATATATCATGTTTTCTTTACATTCTTCATTCCCTGGATCAAGCTGAATTGCAGATTATGNATACCATGTTTTCTTTACAGTCTTCATTCCCTGGATCAAGCAGAATTGATTCTTCTACGATATACCATGTTTTCTTTACACTCTTCATTCCCTGGATCAAGCAGAATTGATTCTTCCACGATATACCATGTTTTCTTTACAGTCTTCATACCCTGGATCAAGCAGGATTGATTCTTCTACGATATACCATTTTTTCTTTACAGTCTTCATTCCCTCGATCAAGCAGTATTGCAGATTATGATTCCTCCACAATATACCATGTTTTCTTTACACTCTTCATTCCCTGGATCAAGCAGATTGTGATTCCTCTACAATATACCATGTTTTCTTTACAGTCTTCATTCCCTCGATCAAGCAGTATATTGCAGATTATGATTCCTCCACAATATACCATGTTTAAACTGCGGTCGGCTTTTATATCAATATAATGAAGACGACTTTTCTATTTAAATTTTGATTTCTTACAAGCAAACAAAGAAATGTTGCTAATTGACAGCTTCTCTTTGTTCCGTGAATAATATGTAATGTGTATCTACAGGGTGTCCCACGAAACATGACAGTATGCAGGACGACTTGAATGTCGTCTTGATTTTTGATATAATTTGCTGCGTTTATTTGTCAACCTAATTTTAGAAGTAAATTTCTAGAGATAATAATCCCAAAATTTCCCTTGTCCTGCCATTTCCAAAATGTGGTCTGCCTTTTTTGTGCTTTCAATATTGCCCGAGATATGAAGAATTTCGTTCAGATTTCGACAATTTTGCTTTTATTTAACAAAATTGAAATCTGAACCAAACTCTTTATATCTCCGGTAATATTGAAAGCACAAGAAACGCAGACCACTTTTTGGAAATGCCAAGGCTAGGAGAATTATGTGATAATTGTTTCAAGAATCATACATGTTACAGTAGATAGAAGACTAAATGTCACAAATAAATTCAAATACCAAAGACGACTTTCAAGTCGTCTTGCTATTGTCATGTTTCGTGGGACACCCTGTATGTTGTTTGAAAAATTGAAAAGAAAATTGAAATTAAAAGTCGTCTTCATTGATTCTACGACGACGACTTTGCTAGATTTGATGGATCATGGCCTTATACATCAAATTCATATATATATATATATATATCAAAAGTGGATTCAGCAGTATGTCACACAAAAGTTGTTGTTTTTAACCCTATCACGATTGGTGGGGGGGGGGGGGGGGTTTTCCCCACCCCCTGTGTTTTTTTTTCTAAATAACTTAAAAACGGCTTACATTAGAAGTTAAGAACGCTAAAACTTCTTCACTTTGTCAACACCTTAGTTGTCAACAAATTTTGCATTTTTTTATGCATAGGGTTGGGTGGAGGATAGTCAAACGGGGAATCTGTGTTCTAAAGATTATATATTTGCTTCATAAATTTTTTAATGATTAAGCTATAGGGTTAAAATTTATATTTTTTAAAATCCTTTGAAAAATGGATGTAATAACCTATGTTAAAAGTGAAAATAATTATTTTTGAAAATTTTCTGACGAACTTTTTGAACTTTTAAAAAATCCTCCCTTGCACCTTAACCATTAAAGTTAGAGGTTAAATCTTTTATTGAGGACTGAGCAGTGAGCAGGCCTTGAAAAGTTGGACTATAGGGACATGTATCACACATGGAACATATGAATATTTAATGTGTATTTGATGTTCGAAAGATATCCCTTAACAGTTGAAAAAGGGTCTGTGTCCACTGCACAGTTGTTGTGTCTAATGTTTTCTGGACTATTCAAAATCAAAAGTTGAGTCTAAAAGCCGTCTACCTATTTAAAAGTTTTATGTGTACCATTGTACAGTGAGAACCAGAAAACTGTGGAGTATAAAGACAGCATTAAAGCAAAAATTAAGTGTATTTGATGTTGTTGCAAAGCATTAAGTTTAGTAGTAACTTATTGAATCACTTATTATGTGAACACTGGGCAATTGCTATGTTTCGTGTGCAAAGGACTAACTAAGGCCAAAAAGTCGTCTTCCTATTCCAGAATTTCCTGATTTAGTCTCGAAAATTTTCGAATTTTCGAGAGCAAACAACATGGAAAACAATGTGAAACCCTACAAACAACTAGGCTTGAACCATTAACAGCAACCCTTAACGGCAGCAAATCTTCCGTTTGTGCCGTTACTAAAACTGAGATAGTTAACTAATGTAATATTTAAAGAATGGATTGCTCATACTGCAGTTCCTAACCCTGCCTTTCTCTCTCTTTGTTCTCTGAGTCTAAGTAAAATACAGAACCATGCAACCATGTCAGTACACTTCAGGATCCCAGATAGAAAACACGTTTGAGCCTTTTGCTCCGTTGTATTCTAATCAAGGCCTGGGGACTTGTACTTCATAGACAGCTAACAGACAGTTAATAGACAGCCAACAGATAAGTTATTAACTTGCTCAACAGAGGACACAAGAGGCCAGCAGCCTCCTTCCATTCATCAACTACACTACACAAGTATATCCTCAGGTTTCTCAGTATATCAGGAGAACTACATTCTTCAGTTCTACGACTGGTTCAACTACTGGTTCAAATAAAGAGGTGTCTGAAGAGACTCTAGATACTTGAGTTGGTCCTACTAAGAGGGCCACTGGAGATATAGAGCAAGTATAGATCTGGGACAATGAAGTTCTACCCAGTCCATCTAGTTCAACTACTCTTTTACTGACCCATCTGGACTACCCGCAAGAATGCAAAAAAATGCTGATCTAGATAGACAGCTCGTCAATTATAAGACTTATTAGATGCTGCTTCCTTGTATATTGGAGACGCTGCTCTCAACAGACAGCTCTTCAACTATAAGAAGCAGCTAGAAGATCCAGTAAGATATAAGACTCCAGAAGCAGAAGCTAAACTTGATATTGGAGAAGCTACTCTTGACAGATAGCTCTTCACACAGCTAGTCCAACTATGGAGGAGGATGTACCAGAGGAAACTCTAAATGCTCAAGCTGGCCCTATTGACAGGGCTAGTGGAGCAATAGAGCAACTCACATATCCAAGACAATCAAGTTCAACCACAGTTCAGCTAGTTCAACTACTGGTCCGCACCAACTCTCCTTGGGACAGAAACACTGGAGACACAGAGAGACCAGAATACAGATAGAAGAGAACTAGACTGTCTAGCTAATACATCAGGAGCTGCTCCATGCTCTACAGAGGATTCTATACATGAATCTGATCTTGTTAATGGATTGGAGAAGCTAGAATAACAGACTAGATCAATTGTTAGTCTGATGATGTTTTCTATTACAGGACTATATCATGATACTGGAAGAGTCTCCAGGAACAGGCTATATATATGTTATTGTTTTGGTTACATTTATATATTGTTGTGTACTTTACATCTTTCATGTTTCAGATATAAATACTCCTAGGCTTGGGGGTTTTATATATATCAGCTATTATTGTACATATTCATTTCCAGAGAATATGTGTCACTGACATTAGTATGGTAGTACTCAGGTATATTAGTCAGTTTATCATCAATGACTCCAGGAGAGGAGGACATCTCAAGAATCTAAGAGAACGGGATCTATAATCTTTCAGATATGAATGAGATAATCCAGGATACCAGATGCTATACCATCCTGAGATTAGAGACGTTGCTTTGTGCAGACAGCTCTTCACATATCTGGAGCAGCTAGATGATCCAGTCAGGAATTGGAGATCCACTCAATCTCATCAAGAGGTTTATATCCTTTAATTCTGGGACCGGACCAATGGCTCTTGTACCAGCCCGTCTAAGCTACCAATAAGAATATAGAAGGGAACTAGGATATCCAGGAACGAGGATATTCAGGATATATGGAGGAACTAGAAGCTCTAGGACACCGAGGGGAACTAGGATATCATGAACTAGGATACAGATAGGGAATATGATCTCCAAGATATAGAGAAGAACTGGAGCATCCCGACTCCAAGAGCAACATACAAGATAATCTTGGGGCAGGATATGCTGCTCTTCACAAACAGCTCTTCACAGACCTATTGTAGAAGCATCTGGGAATGTAGTGGAAGCATCTCAGCTAGTGGGCGCATCTCAGATGGTAGGAGCAGCCGTGGATATCATAGACATATCTCATACTCTAGGAGCAGCTGTGGATATCTTGGACACATCTCATGCTCTAGTAGAAGCTGTGGATATTGTGGACATATCTCATACTCTTTGAGCAGCTGTGGATATTGTGGACACATCTCATACTCTAGGAGAAGCTGTGGATATTGTGGACATATCTCATACTCGAAGCAGCTGTGGATATCGTGGACACATCTCATACTCTAGGAGCAGTTGTGGATAGCATGGACACATCTCAGCTACTAGGAGTTTCTCAGATGGTAGGAGCATCTCCGCAACCAGAGGATCAGGGGCTCAAGGAGCAGCTCCAGTAATGTGCAGCTAACATTACAGAGACTCTAGGAGCAGCTGGATTTAAGAATCAGTAGAAGCAGTTACAGTGTCATCCGGATTACAGTTTAGGAGTTACTTAACTGGAGCAGCTTAACAAGATATCGAGTTGAGGGAGCTACCTAGTTAGATATTGGACTGGAGCAGCTAAACGAGATATCGAGTTGAGGAAGCTGTTTAACTACACAAAAAGTTGTGGGCTTCTAATCAGAATACTGATTTAACAGGGAATAAGTTTTAACAGATGTATTTTTACCAATAGAACGCAAACTGATAAATCCCATTTATTCATACTCTGAGAGATAGACATGAACTTACAGAAAGGAATAGAGTTTGGGTAATTTACAAAACTGGTACAGGGATTGAGAGTGAAGCCTTTGTATATACCCTAAATTAAGTTAAACTTGATTTATGTCTGGAATTTGTAATGATATAAAGAGGTTTAATCACACTAACGATAAAAAAGGAAAATTTACTGTTACGAAACAAATGCTCCGATCTTACCTTTAAAACTAACTGATACATGAATTTTTTTTTATGGTTAGAACTATATTAACAGTTGACGAAACAGCTAGAACAAGTTGGAACGTGCCCGGCCCTAGTTCTAAACAAATTTCTCATTAATTTCTGCTACCTTCGGTTCACTCTGTCTAATATTTGCTCATATATCAGAATATTTGCTCATATATCAGAATATTTGCTCATATATCAGAATATTTGCTCATATATCAGAATATTTGCTCATATATCAGAATATTTGCTCATATATCAGAATATTTGCTCATATATCAGAATATTTGCTCATATATCAGAATATTTGCTCATATATCAGAATATTTGCTCATATATCAGAAGACATCGGAAGA
Source organism: Eurytemora carolleeae (assembly GCF_000591075.1). Lineage (NCBI taxonomy): Eukaryota > Metazoa > Arthropoda > Copepoda > Calanoida > Temoridae > Eurytemora > Eurytemora carolleeae. The sequence goes on from NW_019397258.1 coordinate 85,283, forward strand.
AGTTTTAAAATATCGCCTTACAATTTTTCACTCGGTTTTGCTCCTGAAAATTTTAATAATTCATTCATTCATATTTTTATTCAACTACAAAGCATGAGATATTACAAATAAGCAATCACAATTTATTATGCAGTTTGGATACAAATTAGCCATTGAAAACCTGTAAAATAACTCAATAAATAAAAAAAATTCTTGTGAGATATTTTAAACGAACCAAAATTTAAACTTTCAAGATTAATTTTTAAAGATAAAGTTAAAGTTTTCTATTAGTTTAAAACTGTACCCATTAAACAAATGTTTTTTTCGAATCATGATAAATATTGTTGTGCATTAAAATTAGAGGTTTAATACAATTGTAACAAAAAATTACAAAACAGCTGTTTAATGAATGAAGTAGTAAACGAAATACATGTGTAATGTGTATGTAACAAATTTGCTTTATTCAACAAATTTTCTTTACTCCCAAACGTAAACTTTAATCAAGATTCTGCATCAAACTCTAAATCTTCCCTCTCGCGGTATACTCGATATACAATTTTTCCAGGTGAAATATCAATCAATATACTAGACTAGTTAAATTTGGGTCTCACAAGTCCAGGTACAAATTAGATAATGATAACGAAACATCATGATACAGAGAAATCCTTACCTTAAATGTGATAAGGATCAATGCAAATGTATATAACCCCAAGTAACAAAAGTGAGGATTTATTCCAAGATTCTCCAACCATGATGACTTTTTTTGAAGAATTTCCAAGGAATTTCTCGAGAATAATTTCCTGTAACTAATTCCTCAGAAATTCTTGAGAAATTCCCCAGAATTGGTCCCCACAAGATGAGATATTTTAGTGGGATCACAGTTTTGAGACTCAGTTTCGAGAAATTCCGGAGAAATTCCCAGGAATTTTTCCCCACAAAATTCCTCAGAATTTCTCCAGAATACTTCTCCGGGATTTCCTGAGAAATTCTTAGGACTTGGTCACCATGTTCACGGATTTTTAGGGGAATTTATTACTAGAATTAGTTTCGAGATATTCCCCGGAATTTTTTCGGAATTTCAAACCAAGAAAATCCTGAGAATTTCTACTGATTACTTCTCCGAAAATTCCTGAGAAATTCTTTGAACTTGGTCACCATGTTTACGGATTTTAAGGGGAATTTACTAAAATAATTAGTTTCGAGAAATTCCTGGGAATTTCTCCGGAATTTCACCCCAAGAAATTCCTGAGAAATTCCCCTGAATGCTTCTCTGGAAATTCCTGAGAAATTCTTAGGACTTGGTCACCAAGTTTACGGATTTTTAGGGGAATTAAATAAGAGAATAAGTTTCAAGAAATTCCTGATAATTTCTCTGGAATTTTTCTCAAGAAATTCCTAAGAATTTCTCAGAAATATTTCTCTGGAAATTCCTGAAAAATTCTCGAACTTTTCACAGAATTTTCAAGTTCCGTTTTTCTCCAATAGGTGTCTTTGAGGTTCTCTTCTATTATGCACTGCCCTCGCTAAATCTTTTTTTCTTTGCATCCTTATTGATAATAAATGATAATTTCCTTTAATTTTCTTTTTAAAAGATATTTGGAAATTTTTAAAAAAAATTTTTTGATTTTTTCTTGACAAGTCAGTTGTCTGAATAAACAAAATACTTGACAACTTCAGTAAGATCAAAAACGACTATTACATTCAGACTTAAGAAGATGGCTATACTTCTGAAAAGTTGGAGGGGCAGTATAGTTGTTAAGTTATTCTCTACTATTGGGCCTAAGTCCTGGTTAGTGAATTTACTCAGGAATATGCTGAGAATATTTCTAGATATTCCTGAGGAACTCTGGAGAAAATCTTGGGAATAGTTCCCAGGAAATTCCCAGGAATTGGTTCTGAAGAACTTTTCGCTGGAAATTCCCAAGAATTTCCACAAATTTTGTCGACATTTTCTCCGGTTTTTCTGCAGAATTGGTAACAAGAAATTCCCTGGAATTGGTGACAAGAAATTCCTTGGATAGAGTTATGAGAATTTCCTCATTCCTCATTGCAAGAAATTCCTAGGACCTGGTTCCTCGGAATGGGTTACGAGAAATTCCTCGGAATAGCTGTCGACATTTTCACCGGATTTACCTGTGAAAGATTCCTGGGAATTTCCGCGGATGCCCAGGAAAGATTCCTGGGAATTTCCGCGGATTTTCCGCAAAATTGTTACTTGGGACGGATAATTACAATATTCATTACATGTAATCTCCAACATGAAATAAAGATGACTTTTTTAAACACTGTTTGACTTAAGGGTGTGAAATTTTTCTGAAACAATTTTACAGAAGCAAAAAAGTATTCTACTAGGAATATTAAGACATCTTCAAAAAATATATTTTTCATAAAAATTAAAAATGTGCCCCTCAAATGGGGATACCAGGCACGATATGAGACCAGTGTTTATGTGTTAAATGTTCCTTTGTCATTTGTAAATTTACAACCATTTTGTAAATTGATATTTCATAGGTAAATAGAT
>NW_019397259.1:0-53467 GCF_000591075.1 Eurytemora carolleeae
TGTTGGATTTAAGATAATCTGAAGAGTATACAATTAGAAATAAGAAATACAGCACACGCCTTCACTCACTCACCACCCTTCACATCATAGGCGCAACTACACATTTTACATGAGGGGGTGGGGGCAACATTTGTCAGATAAAGAGGGGGGATAGAGTCGCCATATCAGCGCGCAAGACGCTTTGTTTTAAAATCAAATCGAAAGTTTTTTTTTCCAAAATTTTGTCTAAAGTTCAACATGAATGGCTTGTCTTGTAAACCTGAAAATAAATTCCAGAAATTAATGAAAATTACGCAAGCTTCTGATCAGAAATATTCGTTGATTGAAACCAGAAGTCAGATAAGAACTATGATATCCTAGGTTTCAAAACAGATAATAAGATTTAACACATTTTTTAAGCAATCCCCCTCCCTCTCCCCCACACTAAAGAAATGAAGTAATAATTATTATATTTATTAATGAAGAAAAATGGGTTGACATAATAAATTTTGAGATATTATGCAGCTCTAAAACTAGTTTTTGTAAACAAATAACGTAACATTTAATAAACTACAATTGACCAGGCCCGGCCCTCCTGTCCTAAACGAGTTCCTGAACTTTCCTCACATCAGGTTGTAACAAACTCCCCTCCTGAGTTCTGATCACACTGCTTTATCCAATTTTATCAAAATATGTAAAATTTAAAACCAGGATTCCCAGGTTATTTTCAAAACATTTATACGAGGCGTTCATCCCATTAAACTACGCATACAGTCCCTTAAACTACGCGTACAGTCCCTTAAACTACGCTTACAGTCCCTTAAACTACGCATACAGTCCCTTAAACTACGCATACAATCCCTTAAACTACGCATACAGTCCCTTAAACTACGCGTACAGTCCCTTAAACTACGCATACAGTCCCTTAAACTACGCGTACAGTCCCTTAAACTACGCATACAGTCCCTTAAACTACGCTTACAGTCCCTTAAACCCTGACACAATTTTTTAAATACTAATCTGAAATAATAAAGGTTTTCAATATATCAGGTGGTAAAGATTCAAGGATCAAAAACTTATCGTTTGTGGAAAGTAATAATAAGTTACTCATTACAAGAGTAATGGTTTTTTTAGAATTTTTTAATCAGAAAAAGATGAAAAACTAAGTAAAGAGCTGTTTTGAAGCACTAGATGGCTTTTTATAAATATGATCTGTCTGTAAGTTTCTCGTCACGCCGCGTCAACTAGCATGACATTTTTTACAAATAAAAAGCAAATATGAACACGAAAAAAGACTAAAAAAAATTGACATGAAGGTTTTAAACTTGAAATTTAAACTCGTATTACAATAATGAAGTAAAACCAAACCAATTGTGACCGAAATAATTTTTGAAAATACTATAAGACATATATGTAGACTAAAATTAAAGGGACTGACCGGCAATGTATGGTAGTTGAACTAAGATTGCAGCATTATTGAGAAATTTTTCAGGATTCATTTGAGACCTATCAGACGTTTTTACGGTGCATATTTGTTCAGCAAGAGCGCATATTCAATATTCAAGATTCTCATTCATTATCCATTTTTGAGGGATGATTTTAAGAATCAGTGTAATAAAAATTATTCAAAAGCGACGAGGAAAATGTAATAAAGTAAACTAAATAGATGTTAAGGAACATATTTCTCATTAGATATTTGTCAATAAATCAATGTTAGAATCAATTGTTTCTAAACAACTATTTAGTTTACTGTAGAATATTTTGTTATATTTTTCGTGGTTGTCATTGAATAATTCAAATAAAATCGATTCTCAAATTCATCCCTCCAAAATGGACAATCTATGAGAATTTTAAATATTTCATTTGAGCTCTTGCTGAACAAATATGCTCCGTAAAACGTCTGAAGGGTCTCAAATGAATCCTAAACAAATTTTCTTCAATACTGCAATCTTAGTTCAACTGCTACACATTGCCGGCCACTCCCTTTAAAGGCACTGTGACTGTGATACCTCAAAGCAAAGAAATTTTTAATATTTTGGTCTAATATAGTTAGATTGGAGGCATTACTAGGAACCCTTTTTTCGAATTAAATAAAGAATGATAGTAGGCACAGTTTTGTTTATATTTCGTCAAGAAACTGCAGTACTCTTTTTTGTAAACAAAGAGAGGGGGATTTTTAGATTATATTCATGGGTACTACATTACGTACCTTAAAATCTTTAAGTGACACTGAATTGATAGGTTTAGAAATACTTGTAAGGAATGGAGTTGGACTGCGCGGCATAAAGTAAATAACCTAAATAAAATAAAATCAAAATATTAAAAAATGATAAAATAATCAACACAATAAAATAATCAAAAAAAGTAATGATAATTTTAATTTTCGTATAAATAAGACACCTTCGTATTGTTTGAGGTTTGTTTGTTTGTTTTGGTTCGGCTCAGTTCAGATTGCTCCGACAATACAGATAAGCACTGCTCCAGGGTGTCAAGAATGTGGTGACCGGTATCCGTTCGGTCAAACCTGGATACAGATAAAGATACAGATACAGATACAGAAACAGATACAGATACAGATATAGATACAGATACAGATACAGCTATACAGATACAGATACAGATACAGATACAGATACAGATACAGTTGCAGATACAGTTGCAGATGCAGATGTAGATACAGATACAGATACAGATACAGATACAGTTGCAGATACAGATGTAGATACAGATACAGATACAGATACAGATACAGATACAGATGGAGGGGAGAGGGGTCTAGGCAGCATGTACCTAGGCCTTTAACATACGAAAAGATGAGAAAGATAAGGAATATAAAGTTAAATATCTTACCTCCTCCTTAACCATTCCGTATTCTTTATCCATATTCTTAGTATAAAACCTGTAATAGCCAGGCCGGTCAAATACAGCCTGAACAGATATATAACTTAGTTTGTGCAACAGAATCAAAATTAGGCACCCTTTAAAGGGACATGAAAGCGTAATTTCAAGTGGCCCTCTAGAAAAAAGATTGCAATGTTCAATTCACAATGATCCCCTTGAATAATAAAGTTTATAACTTTGAAAACTGATTAATTTCAATTGTGGGTTTCCTTAAAAAGTTAAACTATACAGGAATTATTCGATTTAAAGATTTCAAACACTAACGACAATATCTTCCACATTTTTGTTCAGACAAAGGTTTCAATGATGCCATTTTGATTCGGGCATTGCCATCTTTATATGTTGAGTCACTTGAAACTACGCGTACAGTTCCTTAAACTACGCGTACAGTCCCTTAAACTACGCGTACAGTCCCTTAAACTAGGCATACAGTCCCTTAAACTACGCGTACAGTCCCTTAAACTACGCGTACAGTCCCTTAAACTACGCGTACAGTCCCTTAAACTACGCATACAGTCCCTTAAACTACGCGTACAGTCCCTTAAACTACGCATACAGTCCCAACATGAACATGAACATGAACATGAACATGAACATGAACATGAACATGAACATGAACATGAACATGAACATGAACATGAACATGAACATGAACAAGAACTTGAACATGAACTTGAACATGACGATGAAAATAAACATGAACATGAACATGGAATTTTTCTTGAATTTTTTAGTTAGTAAGTAAAAAGTTAACTACATAATTGTGTGTATATATACAATACATTTCATATATATCATGCAGTAATGTGCGAGTATATTGTGCACTGTGCAGTTAGAGTGCGCGTAGCAAGCAATTAAGCAATTAACCATGTTTAGTGGTTTAACTAATGCCTGGGTTTAAAACAGTACAGCTATCTTAAAATTAAACTAAATTTTATAAATTGACATGTTTAAAAAAAATATGATTACTTTATGATGTAAAAAGTATTCGGACCTGTACTGACGTAGTTTCAAGCTACCTCCGTTTATAGAGTAGCATGTCTGATTCACATCGGTGCCCAACAGACCTTTGTCCAACAAAAGATGATAGAAAAAGATATCCTAATTTTTATATCAATTGATATTTTAATTGTTTTTTCTCTGTAAAAGTGAATTGCGGAATTTCCAAAGAGAATTAATGAAATTGTCTCAATTTATTTATTTTCATTAAAGAAAATAACGATGTCTTCCATATTGTGACTCAGATAACAAGTTTTAGGGTCATATTGTGAATCAAACATGCCACTTGAGAAGGAGGATCAAGTCTGTAGCTAAAGTTCCTTTGGATCGAGTCGAGGTTTTTCACAAACACTCCTCATAATCAAGATTCCAGAAAAAAAACATATTTTGCATGGAATCTTTCATAGCCAGTTATGTATTTTGTTAAGTGATAATTAATATCCATGCTTAATACTGCATCCTATTATAAATTGCATACTGGTTCCTTGAAGTTTGACTGATGCATGGTAAATAATCCATTGCATGCTGCATTCTAGTTAAAGCTATATGTATCATAATGTCACCCTGAAATAAGCTGTCCATGAATGCTGCAGTAATAGCAAAAGTATGGTTTAAGCGGAGAGTAATGTGCATGTTGCATCTTCATACTTGTGCATGTGAACTTGTGAAGTATACAATTAGCATGCTCAATGCTCATTGCTTGATAATTTCAGACCTGATTATGCATACTGAAGAATATTCCACTATCCAGTTGTAATTTATTGTTAATCAACTCCCCACTAGGGGTATTCAACTAAAACAAGGGAATGTGTACAGTTAATAAATTTTCACTAAGAGGAATTCAACTAAAACAAGGGAATGTGTATAGTTAATAAATTTTCCCATAAAGGAATTCAAATAAACAATAGAATGTGTATAGATAATCAATTTTCCCATAAAGGAATTCAAATAAACAATAGAATGTGTATAGATAATCAATTTTCCCCAAGAGGAATTCAAATAAACAATATAATGTGTATAGATAATCAATTTTCCCCAAAAGGAATTCAAATAAACAATAGAATGAGTAAAGCTATTCAAAATCACATAAGTGGAATTCTTCAATAGAGTCTTAAAATAACTTCATGCTTGTAGAAGATTTTCTAAATTTAGCACGGGAATATTTGTACTCAATCAATCTTACCCTCCCCCTCCCCCTCCTCTCATTAGGGTATAACAGCTAGGAATGATTACAAACAAAACAGCAGTATGCAAGCGATTAATAAGAAGGAATGAGTTAAAGTTAACATATATGATGTGTTCTATCTACTATGTTGGTAATATTTATACATATTGATTCACTTTAAACATGTGTTCTATATCTTTAACACTTTGCCAGATATATGGGTCTTAAAGCTTATTCATTTTAAGGCATTATTAATTTTTAAGCACTATTTAGATATATTAACTAATAATGCTTGTTACGAAATGGTGAGCAAAAATTTTTAAAAATTGTCTTATAAAAGCTGTGCCCCGATGATTACATGACTAAAACAGTTTATTGGTATAAGGTTAGATATATGTACTACTTTGGTTCAAGTTTATTAAGAAATTAAATTTTGTTCTGATGGTCTTCTTTTATACTTGTTCATCTTCCTTGGCGATGGTAGCTGCCAGGGGCCTAGGGATTGACGGATATTTGGCCAATAGAAAACATTTGGACAATCATCAAGCAGAGGTTGATTGAGAGGAGATCCCAAACCTCAACTACCTGAAGCTTAACATCAAGCAGAGGTTGATTGAGAGGAGATCCCAAACCTCAACTCCCTTAAGCTTAACATCAAGCATATTTGGTGGGAACTTGACAGTGACAGTGAATCAATCCCTAGGCCCCTGGCAGCTGCCATCACCAAGAGAGAAGAACAAGTATACAAAGAGGACTATCAGAACAAAGTTTTATTTTTATGAAACTTGAACCAAAGTAGTGCATATATCCAACCTTATACCAATAAACTGTTTTAGTCATGTAATCATCGTGGTTCAGCTTTTATAACAATAAATTCAAAAGTCCTGAACAAAATTAGCTCACCCATTAATATATACCATATTGTGAACACTTACCACATTATAGAGCTCTTGCAGTTGTTGTTTAGCATGAGCAAGTTCAGCTTCAATGAAAGAATAAGGTAGTTCCTCCTCATTCTTCGCCGGGGTGCTGAGGGAGAGGAGGGAAGAGGAGGGGTTGGGGGAAGGGGAGGGAAGGCTGGGGGAGGAAGGAACCGCCCATTTTTTCCTTCCAGTTTCTAGTTCACCTTTCATCCAATCATATATTTTTGGTTTCCCTAATTTACATAAATCATATTAAACACTTTGCTATCAAAAGAACGAAAATATTAGATTGGAAAGGTCACTGAACTATCTACCGTCAGTTCAACTACTAAATCATCTATTCCAATCCTACTGAATCTTTAACTTTCAATCGGTGATTCAGGATTTGAACCGGCGATAGATAGTTTAGCGGCCCAGCCAATATTCATTATAATCGACCTAAGGACTATTGAATGTTTACCTTTAATCAAACTAGTTGTTGGAGAATTATTGTCCGAACTTCCCTCCCCATCTCTTCTCTCCTCAAACTCGCGGATTTTCCCATCTCCAAATCCTTCGACAGTTCTTTGATTCTCAAGTTCGCTTCCTTCACTCTATAACAACGTCAATTCAAGACTCTAGAAGAAGTTTTTGAAAAAAAAGATAAATATTTGTTCAAATTTTCTTTTAAATTTATAGAATTGATGAATTCCTGCAAGCTAGCGCCGTCTGGGGGGATTTTGCCCGGTCGTGAAAAGAAATTACTTTCTCCTGAACCTCCTGAACTTCTGGTTGATCCTCGGGACATCCTTGGAGAAGTATCAAAAGATTCCCGCGGACTCTCTTCAAAACTGGAATGAGCGGCCATTTTGTGGTCACGTTCCACGGATTTTGATCTCAGAGATTTCTCCGGTGGCTGCGGAAGAATTCGCCGGTTTCCGGACATCCGGTGTATCGTGTTGTATTTAAAATCCAGTTTATCAGTCTCCATTGTCTCCCAGAATCTTAGAGCCGCTGGTTTACTTTTACCATTGTTCATTGGATGGTAAGTGACCTCCTTATCTTCATTTCCCGGAGATTTCTTTTCAGTTTTTTTAGATGGTAAGGTATTTGATTTACTCGGAACTAAAGGCAGTTTCCGGCCTGAACCAGCTCGATTAAAACTTTCGTTCATAGAACCAGAAGTATCCGGAGACATCGACAACGGTGGCGAGTCTTTTGAACCTGTTTTCTCAGATCTGAGAATCCCAATGGTTTGTGTCTCTATGCTAACCCTAGAGCTGGGTTCGATGTTCTCCGTCCTCCTTGGTTCTACCTTCTCCTGGATACTTCTCATCTCAGCATCATCCGTCCTGCTCGTGTTTAAACTCGTCTAGAAATACATCTTTAAATTAAAATTTGAGTTAATAATCTGTATCTTTACAACAGAGGTACCATACAACACTATCATCCATAGAAGGGGCTGATTAATGTGGTGTACTGTCCCGTATGTGTACTGTTCAGTACAGCTTGTTCTAGTTGCGTAAAAATTGGCCCGGTACTACATTGACCGGAGTTTACAGGGACAAAGAATGAGAGAATTAGCGAAGGATTCTAAACGTAATTTCAAGTGGCCCTCTATTTATTTTTAAAGTTATATTTGTGATTACATTTTTTTCTCTTAAAATTTATATTTTTCCTATTTGGCTTAAAATTGCAGATTGATTAATCAGAAACAATATAGGAAGGAGATATAAAAATTTAAAAATGATCTTCTTCGAGGAATATGATCAATATTCTAATTTATTACTTCAATTTAAAAGTGTTCACAGTGAATATCGGGTTCAAACATTTTGAACTAGCGCTATCTCAAACAGAAAGTCTCCGGAAATGAAAATTGTTGAATTGTGAATCGGACATGCCAATAATAAATGGAGGGTACCTTTATATTACTTCTATTGCTTTAAATTACATGTTTCCACTTTGAAAAACGAGTTCAAGCGACCTCAAGGTTGCTATTTCAAGGTTATGGTTTCTAATTAGATTATATTCTGATTTACCTGATCCACATGATGTTTAACACTTTGTGGTTTATAATGAGCTGCTAAACCCAGGATCAACCTCATCACAGACTTCAGGTTACCAGACACAAGGTCCCTGGGTATACATGATAATAATAGTAATAAAAATAATGATAATAATAATTCATAACGCTTGCTGCAATAGTTCTTATCTAAACACTACCAAGTTTAACAAATTTAGGCGTCAAATAATTAGGTTTAAAGCAAGTATGTGTTTAATTCTTTAAAGGTTTTGTCCTTTTTTTAAAGGCGGTTTTTTTATAAAAACTCTTAAATCTAAATACAATCTTAAAAAAACTCTTGAATCTAAATACAATCTTTAAAAACTCTTGAATCTAAATACAATCTTTATAAAAACTATTGAATAGGAACTGAATACAATCTTTATAAAAACTCTTGAATAGAAACTAAATACAATCTTCAATAAAACTCTTGAATAGGAACTAAATACAATCTTTAATATTCGAATGATAATAGCTTTGCAAGTTGCAACCCGATTTTGTAAACTTTTGACTTAGAATTTCTAGCTTGAAATACCGAATTTCAAAGATGTTAGGATGAAACAATTTTAATTTTATTCGAGTTATGAATTCTATTGAATTCTAAGTTCTACCTTGCGTCAATATTGTTTACATTTATATTCTTCTTTTTCATTAACTGTAGAATAATCTTCATATTCATCTCAAGTCCCTCTTCACTAATATCATCATAATCCAGACCCTCCAGCCTTTCACCACCTGACGGTACAGGTAGGTCAGATAGGTCAGGTAAGTCAGGTATGTCAGGTAGGTCAGGTAGATTAGGTAGGTCAGGTTATTCAGGTAGGTCAGGGATGTGAGGTAGGTCAACTAGGTCTGGTAGGTCAGTTAGGTTATAGTAGGCAGGTAGATTAGATAGGTTAGGTAGGTCAGGTAGGTTAGGTAGGTCAGGTAGGTCAGGTAGGTCAGGTAGGTCAGGTTGGTCAGGTAGGTCAGGTAGGTCAGGTAGGTTAGGTAGGCCAGGTAGGTCAGGCAGGTCAGGTAGGTCATGAAGTGCAGGTCAGGTAAGTCAGGTAGGTCAGGTAAATCAGGTAGTTCAAGTATGTCAGGTAGGCCAGGTTCGTCAGGTAAATCAGGTAAGTGAAGAAGTTTAGGTAGGTCGGGAAGGTCAGGTAAGTCAGGGAGTTTAGGTAGGTCAGGTAGGTCAGCTAAGTCAGAGAGTTTAGGTAATTCAGGTACGTCAGGTAGGTCAGGGAGTTTAAGTAGGTCAGGGAGTTTAGGTAGGTCAGGTAGGTCAGGTAAGTCAGGGAGTTTAATTAGGTCAAGTAGGTCAGGTAGGTCAGGGAGTTTAGGTAGTTCAGTTAGGTCAGGTAAGTCAGGGAGTTTAAGTAGGTCTGGTAGGTCAGGCAGGACATGTAAGTCAGGGAGTTTAAGTAGGTCTGGTAGGTCAGTTAGGTCAGGAAGTGCAGGTAGGTGAGGCATACATACTTACTTAAAACATTTAGCAACTGAGCAATCACTTTCCCAGATCGAAGATCAGATTTCAAATCCTAAAATATTAATTTGTCTGAATATTTAAATATCAATATTTTAATATTTGTGAAAAATAGAAAGGAGTTTTCTAAATAAAAAGACACATGTGTCTGAAAGTTGAAATGTTTAGATAAAATATTCCATCATCAATTCATAGATAAATGTTTTCAATCTTTTTTGAAACTTTTAAAATAAAGGGCAACTGAAAAAACATTGACGATCCCTTTAATTTTGACCTGAACTAATCTTGCTCCTGGATACTTCCTGAGCTGTGAGTTGACCCAGGCAGTGTAAGCCTGGAGTTGTGTGTTCCATTCTTCTAAACCTAAACAATTAAATGGACTCTAAACGTAATTTCTATTGATCATACTGTTCATGGAGGACAGAGGTGAATAATTCCAATTCACAACAAACTTGATCAAGAATTAATGAGAAATAATTGTTTGTCAAGTATTGTTTAAAATCTATCTATGTGACTCCCAAGATCAAGAATGAATAAGAAGATATCGTTGTTTAACTAGCATAGTTTTTTATTTTGTTTATCTATCTTTGTGGCATCCTTTGCTTGATTAAAAAGAATGAGATATTCTTGTTTTTCTAGCATTACTTTCAATTGTGGTTTCTCTCTCAAAATGACTTTCAATAAATCTTTGCTTAACCAAGAATAAATGTGATATCCTTGTTTTTTAGGTGAAATTGTTTTCAATTGTTGCATCTCTATTAACGTGACTTGCAAATTTATGTTGCGAAGAGAATGAAGGATATTTAAAAACGGCCAAAACTCAAGATAGAAATTTACCGCACTGTTGTGAATCGGAAGTGACAATCTACAAACACGAGGAAGGGTCACTTAAAATGTCATCTACAATTCCTTTTAGAATATTAAATACTAGATTTGTTAACAAAAAAAAAGAAAATATATTAACCTGGATAATTATTATTCTGTTGCTTTAAATTCGATGATTGTAGATTAAGGTTGGCTTGAAGAAACGGTTTAGAAGATGAATTGTTTATCAAGTTTTGATCCAAACTCCGATCCTGACAGTAGTAGAGATCATTCCTTGATCTTGCATCAGTTTCCCGTAGTCTATCTCTAACCCCAGGATTGTTGAGAAAGCTAGAATCCACTGAGAAATATTTCTCGTTTCTCGGATTCGCTCCTCCAACATTGTACCGTAGACCAGAAAGGTTTCGTAGATTTTCTACATTGTCCACTCCTAAATCCGGGAAACTATGTTTTATTGAACAAAAGTGTACAGTGAGAACAAGAAAACTGTGGAATAGGAAAATGTCTTTGAGACTCAAATTATAACTTTAAAAAGTCTATAGAACATGAGACACAGCAATTGTGCAGTGTAAACAGAGCTGGGAACTTTAGAATGGTGGATATCGGGATTAATGCTTGAAACACTCTTTTTCTTAATCTCCAGATTAAATATTTCTTGTTTTCCTCATGAATTTAATCTCCAGATTAATTAACAGATCGGGATTAAGGATATCACATTCTAAAATTTTCAGCAGAATCATTTAATAACTGATTTAATATGTCTGATTTGTAAGAACAATAAATACTTTTGATTAGTTCTATAACTTCTTATTCAACACTTTTCAGGTTCTTACACTGGACAAAGGAAAAGGTACTAAAAACATAATTTCAAGTGTAAAGAGTGTTGTGCCGGATTCAGAACAATGTGTCTGAAACCTTATCCAAATCATGGAAGATTGCTAAAAATTGATTATTTTCGATTGTAGTTTATCTACTAAAACGGTTTGCAGATTTATATTACAATACTGAGACAATGCATGAAATTATCAGATTTTTACTAAGCAATAGGTATAAAGGTTACCCTTTTGAATCAAACATTACTATTTTAAATTTAGTGTCACTTGAAGTCACGTATACAAAGTAATACATATGAACTTTTGTGTCAATTGTGATTAAATTCACAAATGCATGTCGGAAATTAATTTCTCCGTTCCTTTGATTGAAAAATATTTGTTGTTTTGACATTGTCTTAAACCAGATGGTGCTGTGGTGTTTCTACCGAAGGAGAAGGTTTGATGATTGACTTGTTTGGCTTGCTTGTTGACTTGTTTGGTTTGGCTATTGGATTGTTTGGTTTTGAAAGCATATCCCAGGTTTGGTATCTCTAGACTGCTTCCATACAGTGAATCTGTAGCGAGGATCTCATTCTCCGGGTAGTCTGATGAATTGAAAGGGGTTCTCTCTCTGGGTAGGGGTTGAACCCTGTGCTCTGGATGATGAGGAGGGGTGGGAGGGACCGGCTCCAGGTGGTGCGGGTGAGTGGGCGGGCCAGGAAACCGCAGATGGGGCGGGGACTGCTTTGATCTGAAAATAGGTAATTTTAAACTGATTCTCTGCACGCATCTTTCTTATACTTATACCAATATACTACAGTCTACAAAGAGTCCAAAGAATAGTAATTCCCAAATATACTAAAACTTTGTAGTCCCAAAGTCATAAGATGGTCCCTTTATACTATAAATAGTCCCAAAATTCTAAATATAGTCCCAAATTGTACTAAAGATATTCCCTCCTATGCCTCCGAAATCCTAGAGATAGTCTATATAACCTAAAGATATTCTAATTCTAAAAACGGTTTGAAAATACTAAAAATACTAGCGGAAAGAAGAAAAAACAGAAAATATAAAGTTTAAATAAGCATGGTTCTTGTAAATGCTATTAAATAATATAAAGAAACTAATAACTCCAATTCTAATTTTCTAAGCCTTGTACCTTTCCATTTTCATGTCACGTAGAGCTATTTTTAAATATCGAAGGATCACACCATCAGGTTGAAAATGAACAGGGACTAGAAAATTAATCAGTTCCTTTCCCATGTAAATAAGCTGACCACCCCTCTATGTGGTTTCCCGGAAATGATATCTTGGGTTACAATGTAGAAAAACAAATTTAAAAACAAAATTAAAACAAAGTAAACAAACGGATTTCCTGTCGATCCTAGTCAAACTAACTTCTATCGATCGGGATATGTGTTTTAAATTTTTCTTTGAAGGGGGGGGGGGTTCAATTGTGACATGGTGGGGAATTTTCTCCCCTCAACCATTTTAGTCTTTTTTAAAACCATGTATTTTATGTTTAAAAAATAACATTGGCGATCAATTTTACTTTTGTAATTACATTTACATATATGCATTCCTGTTTATTTGCAATTGTAATACATATTGGTTGGCCACAATAGGAAAAGGTCATCATGTAGGGTCAGATTAAACTAAAAGGGGTGTGGGAAAATGTAAAAATATATAATGGAAGGGGGAATGAGGGTTGTAAAAATATGAATAGGGGGGGCAGGTAATTTGAAAGCATGAATATAGCCAAATAAACAAATCTGCAAAGCGATTAAATGGACTGAAAAATAAACTCCATTAGGAACTTTGAACGTTAAACTAAATAAAATATTTTGCACGTTAAACTAAATTAAATATTTTGCACGTTAAACTAAATAAAATATCTAAATGAAATATTTGCAATTATCTAGTAAAGGAGAAGGCCTGTCGTAAAAATAAAACCAGAAACTGCTGGCGTAATTTTTAAAGGGAGTGTTCGCAAAAAATGAAAGGGGGTATAGACTTACCTAGAACAATAAGCGCTTTTGATCACTACTAATCTTACTCCTATTTGTTGCGTCTATCAGGAGAAAATTTTTAAAAACGACTCATACCGAAGAACGTAGCGTCCATAAAAATTCAGAAAGTTGCAACGTTCAACTTGGATCGTAAAAGAATCAGTTTATTTCCACACAAATCATTTATATATTACAACCAAAAATCATCTATAATATTTCGACGCTTTCGTAAATAGTTCATATTTCATAATATTTATTTTTATTTTTTTATAATCTGATAGTCACTTTTGAAAACATTTATTCCTGTTCGAAGATTTTTGTTAATGATTTTCATATTTTCCAGGAATGTTCGAAAATCCTCATCAGCGAAATATTATTTAATTTTTTTTAAATGCGTAATATTAACTACATACGAATGCGTCGAAAAATAATCGAATAATATCTAAATAATTTGTTTGGAATTACAATGATTTTTTTTTGCGATCCAAGTTGAATGTTGCAACTTTCTGGATTTGTATGGACGCTAACGATCTTCAGCATGAGTTGTTTTTAACAAATTTCTCCTTATAGACGCAACAGATTTATAAAAGTAAGATTAGTAGCGATCAAAGGGGCTAATTTTTTGCCGTAAGCCTGTACCCCCTTTTATTTTTCGCGAACACTCCCTTTAAAGTGTTACATGACCAATTTACAATAGTTTTCTTCTCCCTTAATTTATCGGATTAACGATGAAAAGGATATCGTCGTTTTTCTGACTAAAAAATGTTTAATTCATTTATTTCTGTAACATGAATAGACAAGTCACTATTTTAATAAAAACCACAGATGAAAATTATCAATTTTTAGATATATCAACAAGAACATGTTTTTTTCTTCTGTCAGACTATAAGAGTCAAAGTTATGACTTAAAAATTAAACTCTTTTTTCAGTGAAAGATAAGTTTAAATTTAGCGGACAATTCCTTTATGTTTTCAGAGTTCAGTGTTCACTCTGCATTACGATTACGACATGCAAGAGGTTTTCATTTAAGAACATAAAAAAATCAACTAAAAATTTCACTGTACAGTGAGAACCAATAAAACTGTGAATTAGGAAAACAACATGTTCAAAGGAATAACTTGATTCTATAAGTCCTCCTCCTTCTTCTAGAGTTTTCTGGTTCTCACTGTTTTATAGTACGCCTTGATATATATGTATGAAGACTTCAGAAAGAGCATGCAAATATTATTTTGTGTGGAAATTTACAACTTGATTTTTGGGAAAGATGCGGCTATACATTCAAACAATGAAAAGATGCTTAAAGATTATTAAAAAAAAAACTTTGCTATTTTTTTCTAGTTTGTTTTAGTTGGATAAGAACCATTAATGATGCTGGTTGAACAGTTTTTATCAGATTTTATCAAAGTTTCATAAGATCTGTTAAAATTATATTTGACACTAAAACTTTGAAAAGATTTTCAAGAGTGAAGAATTAGATTCTATAAACAATGTTTGCGATCATTTCTTCACTTACGCGATATTTACATGCATTGTTATTCTTTAAAGGTAAAAATAAAGGGTTGCAATTTAAAAGCTAAAATTATTATAAGAAAATAGGGAAAAATGCTCTAGAAGCCAGATTCCGAATTTAATGAATTTGAGCCGCGTCTCAAATCCGCCAAAAACCGGTTTCACTTGAGCGCCGGCTGAAATCTTAAAACATTGAATACAATTTTAAATGGAACAAACCAGAACCAACCATATTTGAGCCGCGTCTCAAATTTATGCTGCGGCTCAAATTCTTTAAATTCAGCCTCTGGTTATGTTAGGTTAAACTTAAATTGCAAAATATGTCATACAAGGGTGTGGTTTCTAATCAATGGATGATGACATTTCAAAATTTAGATCAAAACTGATCTTAGCAATTAGAGAAACCATCAAATATACAATGAGACCCAGAAAAATGTAGAGTAAGAAGACGGCTGACTGTAAGCCTCAAGTTAGGATTTTAAAAAGGTCAATGAACATGAAACACATCAATTGTGCAGTGTACACAGACCAATTTCATTTTAAGAGTTAATTTTCAGACAACTTGTAAAACGATTTGCTTTATAACAAAAACAAATGCACAGAAGATTGTTTAAAAATCGTCTTTCTATTTTACAGCTCTATGAAATACACTGAATTATGCTAATCTTAAAACAAAACTAAAATAAAAGTGAAGACTGGGGTAGAATTATTAATGGTCCTCCATTGTCTATAAAAGGTTTTCGTTGTTTCTCTTTAAATATGTAAATGGTGTCTACTGTCTAGTGTAAATAGTTGTTAGTGTAAATGGAGTCTAGTGTAAATGATGTCTAGTGTAAATGTTGTCTAGTGTAAATGGTGTCTAGTGTAAATGGTGTCTAGTGTAAATGGTGTCTAGTGTAAATAGTGTCTATAGTGTCTAGTGTCTAGTTACCAATTTTAATATTAGAGTAAATGATCTAAATAGATACATATGACATCTATCTAAATAAGTTAAGGGGCTTAACAACGTAATCTTAATTGGCACTTTTGAGGAGGGCTCGTCCTAGATTTCTACAGAGTGAAGGTTGATGTTAATTAATTAATTTATTATACAATGTCGTTAATGATTTAACCTCCTATTACCCTTCATGTATAGAATTCATATCATTTGTGGATTTGTTCCAATTTTTTTCCATTCTTATAAGACATATATATGACCGGTCCCTTTACAAAATTGTCCAATTCAAATTCTATACTGTCATTGTAATTTCATGTGACCCTCCAAGTAAAGAGGTGTATTTCAAGTTCAAATGGTACATTGGTAGCCTAATATTTGATCAATAATATGAAAAAGCTATTGTGGTTTTTCTAACTTGAAAAGTATTTAATTCTCACAATGTTCTCCATTGTTTCTGTCTCAAGAAATTTAAAAGTAGCTTATGCACAGCTTTTAAGGGCATCGTTGTAATTCAGACATGCCAATCTAGTAACTGGAGGATCACGTGAAATTAAGTCTCTTTAAGGTTGAGTATTTTGCAGTTTAATTCAAGCAATGTATTTATGTAAATATGATATCCATTATTTATTAATTTTTTAAATGTATCTCACCCTTCATTGTTATTGATGGTATTCTCTTTTTTGGAATTTTTTGCAAATATTTTATTTTCTGAATATTTTTCACTTTTATCCTTTTTCCCCATTCTGGAAGCTTTCCATTTAAACATTGTTTCACTCAAGCATAGAAGACAGGGGGAGCTGAGCACGGTACCGTCTCTACTCCACAATAACCGCTGTACGACTGCTGGAGAGATGAACGCAACATACCACGGGGGAGGCGGTGAGACGAGTAGGGGGGACCGGAGGGGATTTAAACGCGTGGCTTACACAGGACATTAAGCACAAACCGTATCTAGAGTTTAGAACGCTAAAAACGATAATTAAAGGTTTAAATAGAAATACTTTATAAAATACTGTTTAATATTGTTCATAATTTGTTTAATTTAACAAATATAAGCATTTCCTTCTTGACAATTATCTAAATACGTGCAAATTTAAAGAGGGATTCTTGGACATCTTAGCTAATTACAAGGAAGCTCTTCAGAATTGTGCTAAAAATATTTCAGATTTGAGCAAATCTTGAATTTAAACATATTTAAGTAAAAGCATTAAAATATGAAATGTATTAAATAATATATAATTAGAAATCTTCAAACTTCAATCTTGTAATTTAGTAAATGATGTAAGCTAGATAAGACTTCATATGACCCCTACACTTATTTGGAATATTTCATCCAGATTTAAATATTTTAAATAAGACCAAAATTGTCTTATTCTGAAAAAACCAAACATATCACCAGGAATTTTGAAAGAACAAAAAGATAGAAAGATTATAGAAGTGGCAGACCAGACTAGATGTTACTTTGCAAATATTGTTTCATGAATCATAAATTTTAAATTATGTGAATAAATAAATGCCATAAATTATTTCTCTGTGAATTGAGATAATGTATATCAGGAATAGAAATTAAAAAAATAAAATTAATGATTTGAAAAAAAAAATAAAAAATTTAATTTTTTTGCTTATCCCCCGCCCCGGCTACCCATGAGTGTCCACAAAAGAATTCAGCCCACTTGGTCCAGTCGTTTGGCCGGCCAGAGGGAACATATTTATGAATGTCTTGTTTTATTATATAGATATAAATAATAAATAAACGCCGGTATCCTTCCTTCCTTTTAACATCATTCTCATAGATTCAAATCAATTAATTTTTTATTTTTTTTTGTCAAATTTAAATTCAAATCCATGGAATTTAAGAATGATTTATACAATACACCTAATTAAACATTTACTTTTACGCAATAAATTTGCCCCCGTATCATAGTCTCATATGAACGCGTATTAAAAATTGCGTGAAAATACCGAATGACGGAGATAATTGCGTAGATACGGTTCAAGCGTGCGTTACGAATTCATTAAATTGAAAAAAGCATATTTTCAATAAATTGCATTCACTTTAGGAGTGCATGGAAACCAAGACTGGATCGGCTTTGAAGTATCACAACACCTTGGTCTCTGATTATAATTATAAATTATAGATATTTAAGAGTTTTAAGAGAAAAAGCGACATTTCCTGAAATTGTTGCATAATGTACAGGTTTGACAGGTACCGTTGTGAATCGAGCTTGAAATGAAATTTAAAATTACGTTTGCATGATTTAACCCTATCACGATGGGGGGGGAGGGGGACTTTTTAGAATTTTCAAAACAGATCCTGATCGTTCTTTAGTATGTTCTGTAATCGTTTATTCTTACCAAATCGTTCCATTGAAATTTTTATTTACTGTTAACAAATATTGGTGTCAAACTGCTCTTAAACTATGATTAATTATTTTCATTGGTTGATTTTTAAAAATAGTTAATTGATAAAAATTGGTA
Organism: Eurytemora carolleeae; assembly: GCF_000591075.1. Taxonomy (NCBI): domain Eukaryota; kingdom Metazoa; phylum Arthropoda; class Copepoda; order Calanoida; family Temoridae; genus Eurytemora; species Eurytemora carolleeae. Next base: position 18,050 of record NW_019397259.1, read on the forward strand.
ATGTTTATATAATGGTTGATCTTTCACAACAGTTAATCTTTCACAAATGTTGAATTGATAACAATGGTTGATATTTGTCATTGGTTGATATTTTATAATAGTACTTGATCATTAACAATGATTGATTTGTAACAATTAGTGATCTTTGTGTAACAATTGTCATGATTAACCAATTGTTAAAAATCTACCATTGTTCAAGATCAACCAGTGCATGTGAAAGATATTGTTAACGATAAACAATAGTTAAAGATCAACCATTGTTAAAAAATCTACCATTGTTAAAAATCAACCATTTTTCAAGATCATCCATTTTTAACGATCAACCAGTGTTAAAGATCAATCATTTTAAAAGATCAACCATTGTTAAATATCAACCATTATTAAAGAAAAAGCATTGTTAAAGATTAACTATTTTTATGATCAAATATTGCTAATTATTTACCATTGTTAACAGTTGTTAATGATCAACCATCGTGTAAGATCACCAATTACTAAAAATCATACCATTGTTAAAGATCAGTCATTGCTAAAGATCAACCATTGTTAGAGAATACGCATTGTTAAAGATCAACTATTGTTATGATCAAATATTGCTAATTTGTTAATGAAAAACATTTGTTAATGATCAACCACCGTGAAAGATCACCAATTACTAAAAATCAACCATTGTTAAAGATCTACCATTGTAATAATTAACCATTATAAGATCACCAATTGTTAAAAATAGACAATTGTTCAAGTTCAATATGTGAAAGATCAACCATTGAAAATGTTCAACTATTGTTAAAAATTAATGATTAATGATCACGTAAAATATCAAAGAATGATAAATCGACCACTGTTATTAATAAACATTTTTAAAAGATCAACCATTGCATAAAGATCAATGAACGATCACGATCTGATTTTAAAATTCTAAATTTAATAATCACAAAAGTCTTGGCATTTCCAAAATGTGGAATGACTATTTTGTGCTTTCAATATGACCGGAAAAAGGAAGAGTTTCCTTCAGATTTTGACAACTTTGGGTTGTCATATCTCTAGTAAAAATAAAATAAATTTTAATTTTGTATAGCCTATAACACCCCCCAGCCACCTATGAGTGCCCACAAAAAAAAATCCAGTCCAATCAGTCCAGCAGCTTGGTCGGCTATACACCACAACATATATATGATGTCTTGTTTTATTATATATATTGAATTTCATCCACATGTGTTAGTTGACTTACCCAGGCCCTTTAACCAGGATTTTTTTGGGGGGTTTTTAATGATTTTAAAAAAATGTTTGGTTTGGTTTTCCAGTGGTATATGGTTGTTTTTATTACATTGTCAATGCACACTATAAAGGCTAACCTTTTTAACAAGTGTATTTGAGCTTTTAAGGGAGTACTGCTTAACTAACAGAGTCAAGTAATCATTTATTACTTTGACTTTGCAATATGAAAATGATATGATCTTATTTCTTATTCATTTAAAAAAAAGCTTTTCAAGGGTCANATCAAATGTCGTATTCTTCACTTTCTGATAATAGAATGTTGCAGATATTTAGTTTTTTTTTTATAAGATTATTGTATGGAACTCTTTATAACTGTTCCCGCATATTCATGGCTATTTATTTATTTTCTCAAATACTGAAATTTACGCGCAGAGAGACAAATGCCATTAAAAACCTTATACCTCAGTTTATGAGCAGCGTCTTCTACCTCATCTGTTTGTCTAAAGAGGACTACCTCAGTTGGAGTAATTGCAGGACTTCAGGAAGTCATCGTGCTACTCTCATGTTTCATGGAAGATCCTCTGTATGAACTAGACAAATGTCGTCTTATATTTTCCGCTCCTTACACAAAGAAAATGTGTAAAATACTCGAAAGAACCTGAAATTTGTGTAATAGTAAGACAACATTAAAGCAACATTTAAAATGTATTTCATGTTTAAAAACGAACAGGTTTTAGAAATACTTTCACACCAAATTTTAAAGATAAATGGTCCTTGAACATTGACTTTTTAAAACAAAACTTGAGTCTAGAATTCGTCTTCCTATTATAAAGATTGTATTTGATATTTTTTTTTTGAAAAAATTAGAAATAAAATATTGTTTTTTTATTTGATAGTTCTGTTTACCTTTATTTGTGGTTTCACTGCAAAAGTGACTTACGCATTTCTTGCTTCAGAAATAATGGACAAATGATCAGAACTAAACACTTGGCAAGCCAGAGATACGTTGAATATCATTATTGATCAGATTATGCCGGTTTAGATTTCCGTCTGTATCACGTGACCAGTATACTGCACTGCCATTGGCTGAAGTTCTGGTGACGTAATACGGACTATACCTTTCATTTTTCCCTCACAGTCCCTTAAATGTGAAAAGTATACAAATATATGTTATTATTTCCAGCCCTCAATATTATCCTTTTCTAAAATTTTCAGTTTAAAAAACAGTTTCATCATGGCATACTCTATTGCCTAGAAGTTGAATTATTGGAACGGCTTAGCAACTTCGTTTTATCTAAGTTTTATTTAAGTAATAGTATATATAATTTTTTAATTGCATTTACAATTAAAAGGTTCTTTTATTATTCATCGCTACATTTTAAGATTTTAAACTTGGAAAAAAACTAAATTTAGTTTTGGGTATTATGTACATTGTACACTTCTAAATATATAAAGTTATGAACATTGTACATTGTATTGTATGTACATTGTACACTTTCATAATAAAGTTACCAAACATATAAACTAATTATAAACATAAACAGAGAAAAAAACTTTATTTCTGTATTTTTATTATGTATTTATTATAAATGTTTTTTTGTATCCAATAAACGTCAAATTGTCTTAACAGATTCGGATCCAAGTTTGATGTTCATATAAACTCAGGAAAGGTTAATGGATGGTAAAAGATTAAAACTTTTGAAATGTTTTGAATTCCACAACTAAAACGGGAAAATTTGCGATATTTTTATTTCTTTTACAGTGAAACCCTTAATAACGAATACATCGAAAGAATTCATCAAATTTCGTATTCTTCACTTTCTGATAATGGAATGTTGAAGATATTTAGTTTTTTAATTATATGATTATATGATTATATTCATGGCTATTTATTTATTTTTACAAATACTGAAATTTACGTAATATAGTATAAAACTCATTGAAAAATTGTCAAGACGACATTTGATAAATTCTTCCGATGTATTCGTTATTATGGGTTTCACTGTAGAAAATTGGTAGCACGGAAACAACGTTTAAAGGGGCTGTAATCGCAATCTTAAGTGGCCCTCCTTGCAAAGATGGCATTGTCCAATTTACAACAGTACCCTTAAAAGCTTTGTCTTACCAAATATGAATTAGATAGCAATGTTTATGATATTGAAAACTGAATATTTTCAATTGTGGTTTATTTACAAAGTGACTTGCGCATATCTTCTGCAGGAAAGAAAGTAAAGAAACTATTAGAATTAAGAATTTAAACTCTAGAAAAATGACAGTATCCTATACATTACAGTGCAGATAACAGTTTCAAGGGTACCGTTGTGAATCTTTCATTGACATATTTTCTTGGAGGGTAACTTTAAATTACAGTCAATCCCCTTTAAGGGCTAAAATTATTGATAATAAAGGCATATGGATGGAGTATAAATATCTAGTTCAGGCATAAATTAACACCGCCATGTATAATAAGTTATATCTCTACTTCAATGAGACATATTTGGTGCAAATTTTATTGCAATAATTTAAGGCTTTCTTAAGAATTGCTACAGGCTCTTCTGTGCAAAAATTTGCAAATTTTGATAGTTGCAAAATGTCATTATTCTAAAAGGTTTACAGTGCATAGAAATATATCAGTGCAACGGAAAGGTTTATGTGTGCCTATCCCACAGCAGCCTGCCACTTGGCCTTGTATCGATCTGGACTTACCATTTATAAGCATTTGGGCATTGGGGGAATGTAAAAGTCGATTTAAAATAGACTTTTTAACCGTTAAAATTTTGAAAAAAATCTATTTACAAGTTTAATAATTGTTTTCCTCGGACGCAGTATTGAAATCCGACCTCGTACTTTTTTGACAGCTCTCAGGCTGTTTCATTCTTTTTTGCGTAGTATTATTCTGTACGTTGCGCTGTCAGGATATTTTGTACGCAGTGAACAGCTGATACGCTCTTATTCATGACGCAATAGATGCGTAATAAATAACTATAGTGACGCAGTTATGGAAGATAACAACATGAACAATAATTTAAACTACAATATGGAAATCAGGGATGACAATGAGGTATAAAAACTTATATTTGTTTAATAATAATAACAATATAATTATAATTATAATAATAATAATAATAATAATAAAAATAATGATAATAATAATAATAATAATAATAATAATAATAATAATAATAATAATAATAATAATAATAATAATAATAATAATAATAATAATAATAATAATAAAAGGAAACATTTACCGACTAAATGTTCCGATGGCAAAGACGGAGATATAATTTGTTTGCGGGGAACATAACGATAATAATAATAACATACATATTATTTATACAAATGGTTATGCCAAAATGCTAATAAATAAAAGAAATAAAAGAAAACAACCCGTGTTAATGCATAGAGCTATATTAAAGTGGAATAAAATAACGAAAACCCCAAAACAGTGTAATTTTCCTTGTTTTTTTTTTATTTTCTTTCAATGATAAAATTTCACTTTTTAAGAATTTTGTAGTTTCTAAATGTAAGTGAACTGTTAAAAAAAGTGTCATTGAAACTTTTTTGTGAAGATTGTTAATCTCAAACGTTTAATATCGATATCTAATGTGGACTTCTTAAATGTCGGAATCACCATATTGATCACAATATTCTGCAGACCTATGGATTCATTTAATTCCTCTTTAATACCACATATGTAGTCTTACTTTGCAGGGATAATATCAACTGAGAGATCATGTATCTATTGTGAGAATTTAAAAGTGCACACATTGGATATTAAGATCAGGCAACCAAGATCACTGAAACTTTACACAAAACTCTTATTTCTGAACAGTTTTTGAGACATATCAGTTGCGATAATTGCAAATTCTATGTATTCGACATTATTAAGTAAATACGACTTATCTTCCAAAGTTTTCTAGGTTTCACTGTATTTGTTTATCAGGACCAACAATGGGTGTGGAGGAATGGATTGTGCTGTAATGTTAAATCTAGAATCAATATATTGCAGAAGGAAACATTCTTAATTTTGTTCAAACCAATATTTTGAAAATTAGTCGCATGAAAATCAGAGCATTTCTCAGCTTATGCATTGTTCTGGAAATAAGTATTTTTTCATATTTTCTTCAGCATTATGATTTATGAAAGTCGGATTTCAAAAGTCAAATGAAAGCATGTTTGGTTAACAGAAGCTGAATTCGTTAAACAGAAAGATTGAGATAAGTACAGGCGCAAATCACTACCTAAAGGTAAATTTTGTCATTAAAGTTACGGTACAAGTAATATCCTAGTTACCCACTATTGATAGAGGGGGCTCAACTGTACCCTTCTACACTCTGTCTGAGAGAAAATGGTTGAGTTATTTCTGTTCTTCTTAATACATATTGATTATTTTCGATCGTTAATTTCTTGCTTTCAGAAAAAAACCGAGTAAAATTTTGAGAATTGCAAATCTCGGGAAATGACCAAAGTTTCCACATTTTTGATCAGACAGCAGATTAAAAAGTGCCGTTGTGAATTGGTAGTGGAGGGTCCTCAAAACTACTTTTTAGTAGTGGAATTAAATGCAAGAAGCAACACACAGGGTTACCCACAAAAGAAAACTCTTATAAGAGGACTTGCATCTTTTCAAATGGCAAAAGTAATTATTTTACAAAGAATGAAAAAAAAAATTACAATTGCAGGGAACCATTACTGGAGAATAAACGCACAAGAATTTTCTTACAATCGTCTTTGAATTCTCATCCTTTGTGAGTAACCCTTCCCATATATCTGCCAAACTTAGTTTTTTTATTATTACACAAATAAATTATTTTTTAATTAGATATTTCTAAACCTGTTGGCTAAAAAAATCCATGTGTAAGTTTTCAGTAACTTCATTAAATTTTAAGAGAATTTTTATACCACATTCTTAGACACAATTTCATGATTTTGCAGGTTTCCTTTCGCGGATTTTTTTTAGAAAAAAAACACATTTTTATGGAACTTGAATTTTATAAATTTATATGTCTCTCTTTTAGGACGTGATTGACCTGAACACTGAACTCACAGGATACTTCAGGGAATTATGTGTTATATGCTTTTTTAATCAGAATTAATTTTTAAACAAAATGTTAGTAATGCAACTGTAGACGTATTTATAAGTAACCTTCCGTACAAAGACGGAGGCATGCCCAATTCACAACGTCTTTACCCTCTAAATAATTTTATTCTGAGCAGCAATGAAGAAGATATTGTTGTTTTTTCATCTCACAGAAGTAGACAAGTTAGATACAGTGAAACTCTTAATAACGAATACATCGAAAGAATTCATCAAATGTCGTATTCTTCACTTTCTGATAATAGAATGTTGCAGATATTTAGTTTTTTTTTAATTAAATGATTGTATGGAGCTTGTTATAACTGTTCCCGCATATTCATGGCTATTTATTTATTTTCTCAAATACTGAAATTTACGTAATAAAAATTGTCAAGACGACATTTGATAGATTCTTCCGATGTATTCGTTCTTAAGGGTTTCACTGTAGATAGATAGATATATGTATATTTATCATTAAATTACATAATTTTACATAGATATATGTTTTAAACAAACACTTTAACAAGCAAGTTATACTGTTTAGAGAACCCCAAATCATTATTTATTAATGTTAAGATAAAAAGGAAAAAATTTTCAATAATTAAACAAACACATGATACCTCAAAGTTAAAACAAAATTGGAAATAATACATTTTTAATTGTGCAGTGCTGTCTCAGACAATATAAATATCAGGAAAAATAAGAAATTATTGAAGACGATATTCGAATCCAACGTTTAATATAATTTAATCAAGTTAACAAATCATCATAGTTCAACATCCAACGGACAAACTTTTTCAAAAGAAAATTCTTATATTAGCCGCTTTCAATTTTTCAAAATGATTTATTCTTATTTAATTTTCTGAATAGTCCCAAGAATCGTAATTTAGACCAATTGACGATCTAATATGATGTGGGACACCCTGTAGTTTAAAATCCAACTGAACCAAAACAATTTGATTTTTGTTAAAAAACAGAGCAAAACCTTAAATGGACCCACACATGGGACGGTTCCAGGATCCGGATCCACATAAAAATGAAACGAAACATTAGAAATATTATTTAAAGAAATGGAATAATAATAGGTATTAAACAAGCAGTAATTCAAGGATGAAATTTTCTCCGTACACTTTTGAAATTTAAAAAATCTGGAAATTTTGAAATTATTTTCTATTTTGTGAATTCAGAGATCTGTTTGATTTCCTCACAATCTGTTTCTACGAATACGAACATTTCTTCAAGGAGAACAAGAATGCAATTAGTAAGTATTATTTAAGGCGTATACAGGGGAGGGGCCTAATCATTCAATTGGTTTTATTGGCTTCAGGTAGGGCTGGGAAAAGTTCCGTTACGAAACGGAGGTTTTCTAAAAATAACGGAAGAAGAGTCCGTTAACGGACAGCAAAAACCGTTAATTTTTAAATCATTAACGAAACGGAATGGGTTTAAAAAAAAAATAACGGTCGAAAACAAAAACAAAACGGATATATGATTTTTGTCTGCTAAAATTGCATGTAACTTAAAAATATGGTGATACAGGGTGTCCCACGAAAAATGACAATAGCAAGACGACTTGAAAGTCGTCTTTGGTATTTGAATTTATTTGTGACATTTAGTCTTCTATCTACTTTAACATGTATGATTATTGAAACAATTATCACATAATTCTACTAGCCCTGGCATTTCCAAAAAGTGGTCTGCGTTTGTTGTGCTTTCAATATTACCGGAGGTATAAAGAGTTTGGTTCAGATTTCAATTTTGTTAAATAAAAGCAAAATTGTCGAAATCTGAACGAAATTCTTCATATCTCGGGCAATATTGAAAGCACAAAAAAGGCAGACCACATTTTGGAAATGGCAGGACAAGGGAAATTTTGTGATTATTATCTCTAGAAATTTACTTCTAAAATTAGGTTGACAAATAAACGCAGCAAATCAAGACGACATTCAAGTCGTTCTGCATACTGTCATGTTTCGTGGGACACCCTGTACTTTTAAAGATGTTTTTTTAATTTGATAACGGCTTGTGCAATTTGATAAACCGTTAACGATTTTTTGGACATTTTTAGAGTTTGGCAAACCGTTAGGTTAATGCTACAAATTTTTTTAATTGAAAACATCTACCGTTAACGCCAAAATTGAGATAGTTAACTAACGGTTACTTAAAAAAAGGAAAATACCGTTAACAAAATGAACAAAACGAACGTTCCGTTCTTACCTTTAAAACTAACGGCTACCTAAAATTTATTTTTATTGGTTGGAACCAAGTAACGAAACAACTGGAAAAAATGGGAACGTGTCAGCCCTAGTTTCAGGTCGTCGTCGTTTTCAATGCTCACAAGAGTGTAATCTTAATAATTTCTACATGTTTTCTTGTAGTACAAATGCGCAAGTTGCACTAATTCATACTTGACGACAAAGCTTTTAACGGTACAGTTGTAACTAGTGGATTGTAATCTCTACATGGAGGTTTACTTGAAATTACGCTTACAGTCTCTTTAAAGCCTTATCCTTTATGGACAATGCAAACTGCAAACCCAGGTGTGCAGGCTCTCACATAAAAGTCAAGCATTAGTTTGCCAATTATTCCTTTTTAAACTTCAGCTAGAAACAAGCACGTCACACTTGCAATTTCAACATGTATAAAAAGTATAAGTGAGTAAAACCAACGGCTAAGGAGACTTTAAAGTCGAAGCTGGTAACAATTTTGATGACAAATTTTATATCTCAGAGTCCAATGATAAGAAGGAGTCTTTAAAGCACGTATATGAGCCAAGTATTTAATTGACTTGATTTCTACTATCTACTATCTACTCTATGAAAATGAACCATTAAATACAGTGCACGGTGTTTATACCAATATAATAAGGACGACTTTTTATTTATGTTTTGATTTCTAACAAGTTTTTTTTTCAAATTGAAAGTTTACAAGTAAACAATAAACGAATCTGTTAATTAACATCTTCTTTTTGTTTGATTTTTTTGTGTATCAAAGCTGTTTAAAATTTCTTGATAGATATTGAAATTTATATAGAAAAGCGTCTTTTTTGTGCTGATATAAACGACGACTACTGTAACAGAAGTATGTTTAGTTGAAGATGAGAGTGTACGCCAGCATTTACTTCCTATAGCCAGGGACATTGTTTACAACCATGTCAGGTACAGTACAGTGCAGTGCAGGTCCCCCGTTTACTTCCTATAGCCAGGGACATTGTTTACAACCATGTCAGGTACAGTACAGTACAGTGCAGGTCCCCCGTTTACTTCCTATAGCCAGGGACATTGTTTACAACCATGTCAGGTACAGTACAGTGCAGGTCCCCCGTTTACTTCCTATAGCCAGGGACATTGTTTACAACCATGTCAGGTACAGTACAGTGCAGGTCCCCCATTTACTTCCTATAGCCAGGGACATTGTTTACAACCATGTCAGGTACAGTACAGTGCAGGTCCCCCGTTTAACTAGAAAATAAAAAGATGACTTTTAGACTAGTATATATATAAGCATACAGTGAAAACGGGAAAAATATGAAATATGAAGACGACATTAAAATAATAATCAACTGTATTAGATGTTGTTACAAAGCAAATAATTATACTAGGAAATTTTTTGATCACTTATTAAGTGAAATAGGTCTGTTTACAATTGAACAACTTCAGTGTTTCATGTTCATTGACTTTACATGAGACACCGCAATTGTGCAATGTGCCCAGACCTATTTAACGGAATAAGTAGATTTTTAAGTATAATGGTAAACCTATAGTGATACCATACATCAAATACATTTTGATTTAATATCGTCTGAGAATTCCTCAGTGTATGGGTAACAAATTTGCAACAAAGAGTGTATTGTAAAATTTTCTTTTCATTTTTTATTTCTTAATTAAGATCTGACTGAATCTGGTACAAATTGTAAACAAAAAACAGACCAAAGAAAACAGATGGTACAGTAATTAGAACAAAAAAATGGATCATTTATGGATTTTTATAAAAAAAGAGATATCAACTTATGTGAGGCCGAGATTTTTCGATGATGAACAAAATTGTATATATCTTGAATTATGTCTTCTTGACAAAATGTTTCTAAGAAAACAATGGAAATTCTTGTCGTCTATCCTTTTGAAGATAGAAATACTGCAGATTATTTTGTAAATTTTATTTATTAGTCTTGTGTTGTATACTTGGTTTAACTGTAAGTATAGAATCTAATCTGCTATATTAAGACTTAAAGGGATTTTAACGTTTAATATCATGCGACCTTCCATTTATGTATTATTTCTGATTAGAAATTAATGATATAGCTTGCGCGGGATTTCTTAGGTTTTTTCCCTTGCTTGGTTTCTCTATAAAATTGATTTGCAGACTTCTTGCGACAGAAAAAGGGAGAAAATTATGAGGTCTAAACTTGTTTACCTGGAAAATCTATGTTCTTCCCCACTGTTGGACAGATAAATGTTTAAAGGGTATCAGTGTGAAGCGAACATGCCCCTTTTTAATTAAATTGCAATATTAGTTTCTGGGTTGTGGTTAAAAATTTTTATAGATTTATAGTTTATTTTATTTCAGGAGTATCCTTGATTTTATCAGCAACAACACAATAGATTCATTTCAATTCCGACACAACAGCTCCAGCTTATAAACTCAATTCCGACACAACAGCTCCAGTTTATAAACTCAATTCCGACACAACAGCTCCAGTTTATAAACTCAATTCCGACACAACAGCTCCAGTTTATAAACTCAATTCCGACCCAAAATCTCCAGTTTATAAACTCAATTCCGACCCAAAATCTCCAGTTTATAAACTCTAACAATTCAAACAAAAACGTCCTTTATCCACATTTTCAGTTCGCCCCATTTGACAGGGTGACATAAAATTTTAAGACAACTTTAAATTAAATTTCGAATTAATTTTTTAAAACCAAAGTATCTTTTTAGGCATGAATATAACCTAACATTGTTCTGCCTTGGGGGAGTCAATAGACTGAAAAAGTGATTGGGGGCATTAACAATGATTAAAACAAAATTTATACCAAAATTAGCTTATTTAAATTTTTAGTTTGGTGTATATTTTGTATTCTTTTTTGTGTTGTTTGATCATAGAATTTTATTCAATGATCGCCTTTTTGTGTCAAAAAAACATCGGAAAAAAGACCTTGTTTTTCAGTTTTATGAAATATATCAAAACCTTACCAAAACTTTTGAAACCACATCAATTACAAAAGATTTTAATTTTATTCTTGTAAAATCAGTTTTAGTAAAACATGGCACATAGATCAATATTCTTTTTTTCAATATTTATTTGGACACTCTGAAAACAGAAACACGATGTTTATTTGGTCATGCATTTTCATTTCATAGGTGAAAATCAAATTTTTTGTGTTTTCAAGACGACATTATGTGGTGTAAATAACTCTATTTGAATTACTAACGAGCCTGTTTGTTTGGCTTTTAAAGATCTCTTTATAAGCAACTTCATCAAGATTTTGTAAATTTGTCACAAGTAAAAACGTTCCTTTCACATTTTCCAGTGTCTCAGTAAACATGAAAATTAAGTGACGATTTCGAGATCAAGGCCATTATGTCATTTTGATTTGTTTATTAAAATATACAGTAGAATAGGCAATTATATTAATTCACTAAAGACGACTTTTTATTTTAGTTTTGATTGTAAATAAGCTTTTTCGAATTAAAAGTTTACAAGTAATCAAAGAGATGCTTTTTTGATTGACAGCTATCTTGAATTCTTTGTTTATGTGTTTCCATGCTGTTAAACAGCTTGATAAATCAAAATAGAAATCGACAGTCGTCTTCATTGTGTCGATATAATCGCCGACCACTGTACCAGTGCATAACTCTGTTACAAATTACAAAATCGTTTGATATCTACATTTCAAATAAATATATTGAACAAAGCCGACTTTTGGTCCGTATTTATATACTATTTTATGACTAAACTATATAGATGAATGTATTGTTATTGTACATAGAAATCGTAAAATTTTGAAATTTTGACATTTTATTTTAAGAAAAAACAGTGCACTGTGTGTGTTGTTTCAGCTAGTTTCAATTGTAAGAATTTAAATTTGCAGAGTTGTTTGTTAGTTATTTTAAGAAAATGGTGACCTGTGCAGTGTGCACTTCTTGCTGTTTAAGCTATTTGTATTAATTGATTTTACAATGATTTTGCATATGTTTTGGTCATTTAACAATTATACCGCCTCTACCTCGAAATTCACTAAAATTTTGATTTTAATATGTTTATTTTCAAATTTTTGATGAAAAAATTTCTTCTTTTGTTTTGATACAATAATATCATTAATGATGCACAAAAATCGTTTTAATGATATAAAACTACTTGTAAATATCAAAAATATTTAATAATTTGAACCGTATTTTGATAGGTATCAACAGACTAAGTAAACATTAAATATATAAATGTATATATATTATTGTATATGAATAAAAATCAATAAAGCAATGCACTGAGTTTCTCAAATATTCAACGAGTCGGCTTTTCTTACAATATATTTATATACAAAAGATACAAACTTTAAATCGAACGATACTTATACAAACTAAATATTATGAATCAAATCAGTTTCATCAAATAGGGGACATTTTTACATTTTGCATTTTTTCATCGTTTCACTTATACAAACTAAATATTATGAATCAAATCAGTTTCATCAAATAGGGGAATTCTTCAAGGGAACCTACACATAGGGAGCTGGTCTTCAACTGCCTGTCCTCCTTCGATTTTGCTCCATCCTAGGATCGCATTTAACCCTAGCTACCCCGGGGTTGTTCCGCCCCCTCCCCAACGCTTGGGTCTTCAAGATAACGGAAAATTCGGCGTCGCTTGGGATATTTATAGAATCCAAATGCAAACTCAAATAAATCCGTTAGGATTCAAAATAGGACTCTAAAGTCCAACCGTAGGGTTAAAGATGGGGGGGGGGGGAAGGGGGCATGATTCCCCTTGGTAGCTATGATCTCAGCGATCCAAAAAATCCTTGAATTGCTGATCGTAAAAGATCAACAAAACTCGCCCACTGTTACAATATATTGTAAATATCAACCAAATTCAACGATTAAAATATTCATCCGCGCGAAAATATCGTTACGTTATTTTGTTTAACATTTTGGTTTATAATTTCTGCACTATTCCAACATTTCAGCATTAAATGTAAATTAATGAAAATATCTTTTATAATTTAGATGTGCTATAGATTTACAGAATAAAATGAATAATTACTTATTGCAATGTTATTTATTTTAAACATTTCAATTATTTATGTCTTATATCTTGTTCATGTTTACAATCAATGTTATTTTTAATTCATGGAAACTACATTTTTGCCTTTCTCTGTTGATGAGCAGAATTTAAGAACTCGAGAATTATCTAAAATACAAAGTGAATTATTTAAAGAAGATTTCTGAAAAGGCGGCATGTATAGTAAATAGATATGTTCACAATATATTCTTACTTCTGTCTAACGCTTCTTGTTTATGAGTCAAACTTATTTCTATCTAACAGTATGTTATATAAAATCTTTAACATATGTATATATATTTAGCAATAGGTAGCTAAACGGCTGAACCAAATTTTCAGGAAACCCATGAGTACCCGGAGGGTAACATTAAACAAATTTGATTTTCTTTATCAAAACTGTTCCCCTCCCCCCCCCGAAATTCATACTATTTTATGTCGTCAATAAAGTCTTTTTAGTGAATAGCATTTTCATAAAACAGATTTCGAATTAATTAGTTAATAACTTAATTCTGAACATTGTTGATCTAAACTGATTTTTGTTAGTTCAAAGACGTGATTAAAAAAATTGCAAATTTCAGCGAAATTTTTTATCTGAACAGCTTAGAATTTAAAAAATCCAAATAAAAAACACTCCATGGAGTGTGAGATGATCAAATTTTTCATTAACTTAGAGGTCGGTCAAATTGAATCATATTTGGACACAAAAATCATCAGTCATTTAAGCAAAAGCTAGAAACAAACGTGTTGTAGTACATTTCTATATAAGGCTACACACAACAATTAAAAGAAAGTTTGATGAAAACTTTTTTTACCTCGTTTACTTTATTATGCTGGTTCATGTGAATATGATGTAAACCCTCCAGATGGTGGCTCACAAACTCAGGATTTGTTCTAAATAAAAAAATTGAAAGTGGAACTCATAAAACTGTGGATATCCGCTTTCAAGTTGGGATTTTAATTAGTCGAATGAACATGAAAAACAGCTCCTGCATCACAATCTGATATCTCGCTCAATATTGAGCTAAAACTGAGCTATAATACACAACTTTTTTTCCGATAAACGTTTTAAAAGACGACGTTTTTAAAAAAAGAAATACATTTTTCCTTTTGATTACAAACTAGGGTATCAGGACGCTTCGCGTTTAACTTTTATTTGTTGCTCAGTCTTTCAGCATTTTCTCTTGAATGAAACAATAATAACGTTTTTTGCAGATTTACAGATTTGTTTTATGAATTTAAAAAATTTTACGAAAATCTAAAATTTTGGAGACAAACTTTTGTAACTCTGAGCTGAAATAAACCTTCCCTGGGGTGAAGTCCCACACAAATGTAGGCCCGATCTGTTCAGCCGTTTTGACGTTTATTGGATAAAAACGGACAAACAAATAGACAAGCAAAGTGTATTGTTTTATGAATTTATTTTAGATTCTTAATAATTTTCACTTGCAACATTTTAATTAAAAAAACACCAAAGTGTAACCCTTAAAGATCAATTAAGAATCAGAAAAATGTGAATGAATGTCGTCCTTTAATTGAGAAATGTGATTTACAATTGTTGCAGCTGAAAATCAATATACAATTTAATACAATATACTTTTTTGAATAAATTATTGCTCAGAATATTTTTGTAGAAATTCAAAGGAAGTAAGGTCGACGAGAATTGCTTTGTTTTCTGGTTCTCACTGTATGCCCTCACTTTGTGGCTCCACTAGTTCTACTTACCTAAAGATTGGATACATCGAGTGAGCAAACTCAGACTTGGGGCCCTTCGAGGCTTCGATAATTAAGTGTGGACAACGTATATTCTTTCCCTAGAGTTTAATCGAATAAATATCTAACAAAGAATGAGGCTTTAATGACGACCTTAAACGTACAGCGGTCGTCGTTAATATCACTAAAGACAACTTTTCTATTAAAGTTTTGATTTTCAAAAAGATTTTTTTAAATAAAAAGTTTACAAGTAAACAATGGCTTTATTTTTATGGCTTCTCTTTGTTTCCATATTTATGTGTATCCATACTGTTTTAAAGCTTAGTATAGATCAAATATTTAAACTAAAAGTCGTCTTTATTTTTATTGATAAGTATTCGACGACGACTGTATCAAATGTCACAATATTAAGCTCTAACTCTGTCGTTAATATTGGCAGTTTGTATAATATTGGCCCCTCCCCGGGCCCGGGCCTCTCCCCTCTTTTAATATTTCAGAATTAAAAAAAAAAAAATTTTGATGATTTAAAAAAGATTTTTACCTGCTCTCGCTGATCGTTAAAATCTAAAAAAAAATTTCCATGAATAACTATTTCGTAAATAGCCTGCAAAAAATAAACAACTATTCCAGGGGATATGAATTGATATTGAAAGGAACTATCGTTATAAGCTCCATTTAAAAAGAAGGATGTGTCCAATCACAACAGTACCCCTGAATCCTTATCAAATAAATAATGTGAAAATTGACGACGTTCATCTGGCTTGAAAACTGTTTATTTCTGATAATTTCACCATTCTTTCTGGGGCCAAAATGGTCACTTTCGTAGAGAACCCATAAAATAAAATAAACAGCTATTTAAAACAAAAAATATACTTATAATTCATACTTGATCAGCCCAAGTTTTAAGGGTACTGTTGTGAATCGGACATGCCATTCTATCAACAATTGAAATTACGTTTACAGCCATTTGATAATCAACATTTTATTTGATTATTTCATTGCATCTTAGAAAAGTATTTATAAAGTAAAAATGTAAAATTGGATAAACGTCGTTTTTACCATTTGTTTTCATAACTAATGTTACCAGTAATGTTATATTTTATAAATAGTGTTAGCTTGTACAATTGACGGTATATCTCTACAAATGTTCAAAACACATTTTCAGAGAAGTGACCATTAGAAGTTATAATCCAAACAGTTTCATCAAAATACAGAACAAAGACGACATACTAATGAAAAGGATGATTACAACGATGATAATAATACCTAGAAAATAGAGGGATGGTACTACCCATCTAATATCTCTTCTCAA
Source organism: Eurytemora carolleeae (assembly GCF_000591075.1). Taxonomy (NCBI): domain Eukaryota; kingdom Metazoa; phylum Arthropoda; class Copepoda; order Calanoida; family Temoridae; genus Eurytemora; species Eurytemora carolleeae. The sequence goes on from NW_019397259.1 coordinate 34,643, forward strand.
CCTGTATCCAACATCCACCTTTTCCAATCCTTGAATAATTTGAAAACTATTTTTTTAAACATTCTGTAACCCAGGAGGCATTTTAACCGACTATATGTGCCAATATGTCAGATAAATAATTAATAATAATATAATAATAATAAATAACATCTAACTACTACGTAGGTAAAACAAGATTCAGCAATATCTCTCCATAATTAACTACACCGTGGTTAAACAAGATAAAGATTTCCACTCTATATCTATCTACTCAGTGGATAAATTAAACTATATCTATGTTATTATCTCCATATATAAATAAACCGTGGCTAGAAAAAAAACTAACCTCGTTCTAACAAAATATCCGCGGATTCCACCGTATAGGTCTCCGTTACTCCATGTTCCTTTTATCAAAACTATTTAATTTTTACAAGAATTCATTCAAAGTTTCTAATTTTTAAATTTCAGATTTTTATAAACAAACCCGTTAAAGCTGCTACTTGTATAATATGAAAACCAAGTCACCCTGGTCCCCACTCCCCTATAAACTGATCTAATCGAGGAAGAATTTTACTGAAAAAAAAACCTATATAAGCCCTTCTTAGGGTTTTTAGGCTTGAAAATGGTTTGGTTAGTGTAAATAAATGGTTTTCCTTGAGATAGACTGGCGGTTTCATCAAACGATCTCTATTTTAAAAAATTGTAAGAATTAGAACTGCACCTAATTACTAAGTATTATAGCACGGATTAGAACTGCGCCTAATTTTAAATATTATAGCACGGATTAGAACTGCACCTAATTACTAAGGATTATAGCACGGATTCATGTTCATCAATTTTAAATTGAAAAACCATTTTTTCATATATTTGTATATATCTATATATAAAAGTAGTAATCCATATGTTTGCCTGTTTGAGTGACCGATTATAATTCTGGAACCCGAGGCCGAATTTTAAAAGTTTGATCGGCGGCTTAAATTTAAACTGCGGCTCAAATATGATTGGTTTCACTTAAAATTGTATTCAATGTTTCAAGATTTAAGCCGGCGCTCAATTGAAACCGGTTTTTGGCGGCGGACACCGATGTGACTCAAATTTGTATTGGAAAACTTAATAAAACCCCGGGACTGTTTTCAGCTTGGTTTAAAATTCTAATTTTAGTGCAGGTTGTCTTTTAAAAAGAAAGATTAGTTTCCAAGCAAAGCTGCATTCCAAAGCTAGGATTTTAAGATGTTTTTTATTACTATTACAGTAGCTTGGAAACCCGGCTATAAAATAAGTAAACATTAAAAATTTCTTTTTTTTTAAATAATAAAAGATCATTTTTAAAGTGTTAAACCTGGCTTCTTCTTTACTCTTAAACACTTTATCATACCTGAAATAAAAAGAAATAAAGGAATTTAGTTTTCGCTTGAAAAATTTTGTAGTCCCTATATCTTTGCAACTTGATGGTGAAGACCTTAGATATTTCAAACTTATACTTTTTGATCGAACAGAGTTTGAAATTTCTAAGCTCGACGACTTTGGGTTGCAAAGATAAAGGAATTAGGAAATCAGATTTTGTTGCAAATACTCAATTCCTTTACAAGGTTTTACTTATCAGGTAAAGGGTTTACTATCAATTATTAAATTTTATATTTATATACAAATTTAATATTTTTCTCAGGAATCATGTTAATCAGATAAATAAAGTACAAATAATTTCAAGAAAAAAAATGATTTTTCCAAGCTTCCATTAATCCCAAAAAATGTTAATTAAAAGTTTTATTTTTCTGTTTTGAATAGAAAAAGAGAAAGCTGAAAAACACTTTCTGGAATAAAATTTCAAATCAACACTTGTGTAGAAGATGTAATTTTCAGTGACACTTCGTTTTGAAAAGTAGTGTGTCAGTACAGAAAATGTCAATCTGATTAAGTGTCAAGTCCCTTCATTTAACACTGTCTGTAGAAAATATGGGCCTACCCTGACTCCAATTTGTTTTCTATGAATAGAAATGACTCAATAGACTTCCGAACCCTAGGCTGAAAACTGTACGGGGTCAAAGGTCTGAAGAAAAAACATTATGATTTACGGTTATTTTGGTTAGCAGTGTTGTAAAGTGCTTGGAAAGAAGTGACGAATTCAGTGACGAATTCGATATCGTCTTTGATATGAATTAGCATTGTAATACCTAATTTCAAAAGCCTTAATATTATTATGTCTGCTAGAGTTTAATTTATGAAAAGGGTAAAAGACTGCAAAGATGTGTCTATAATGTCTCCGCAAGATGAACAGTGAAGACGGACAAGTTTACTCTGTTTGTATACTGTAATTTCCTTGTTTTACTAAGTACAACCGTAAGCAGTCAAAACATAAACAAAAAATGTGAACATAGCAGACGAAACTCTTACAGATTACAGCTTTCTCATTAGATATCATGATACTAAATCAAAGAATTATTTAGAAATACGATATCGAATTCGTCGAATTCCCATGTTTATTGGAACACCCTGTATAAACCTGATTGGTACAAATGTGATATCTAGCATGACAAGATGAGATACACTTTCAGGGAATGTTGCGGCGTAGGTCAACACCAACCCTCCGCCTAGCGAGTGTCCGATCAACCCAAACCTAGTTATGAAAAAAAAATTTAAGAAACCTAATTTTTGTTTCAAAGTGTTTTCTGACATTTTTGAATTTTTCAACTTTGTCAAATAATTACATCAAAAAAAGGTTTACAACATTAGACTGATTTTATCACACTTGTTTCAATGTAAGTAAAGTCTTTGCCACTAATTTACTGCATGTATTGTATAGTATAGATAAATGATGCCACTGTCTCAATCTCTATTGGTACTACACGAAACATGACATTAAATAAATAGCTATTTTTAGTTAAACCAATCTTTTGATTAATTATATTTTACTTTGATATCAATTTTGATATAACATGACTCCCTTATAATATTTTTATTGATCTTTGGTATCAAACAACTTAACAAATTATGGAAAAAAGACATTCTAAGCTATTCACCAACTGACATGTTTCGTGGGACACCCTGTACATAATCACAAAGTACGTGAGCATGAGCTCTGATTGGATTAGACGCTGTCAGAAATTAGAAACAAATGTGAAATAAATTAATTTACCTTTTCCAATTCAGCTGAAGAACAACTCTATGAATCGCCCCTGAAAATATCAATCAATCAAAACCAAATTCTTGAAGAGCTTGTCGATATATGTGATTTAAAATGGCAATCTATTTAAAAGGGGCATTACAGATTTATACCGGTACCCTTTTAAACCTAATAATATGGAATATATAGTTTTCCTGGCTTGTAAAGTGTTTAAATCGCACAGTTTTCTCAATTGTTGCTACAGCAATAAACCCGCAAATTATCTTTATAAAGAACCCGCATTTAAAAAAATGATTTGTAAAAAAACATAGATAACTATATAATGAATAGACAAGGGTTTAAAGTGTATTGTTGTGTATCGTACAGTCCCCTCTATAAAGGGAAAGTCTCTGGAAATTACGTCTGCAAACCATTTAAAGCAACCCGTTCACGTAACTTTTAGTGCTTAAACAATTTACAAACTCTTTCACTTTTACATTAGCAATTATGGTGGACATTTCTTTGATGATTTAAAATTCAGTGATGGTGATGGACCAAACCTCTGTAGAGTAAAAAAGTAGATGTTAGTTCCACATTTATTGAAAATATATTTCGGTCTGGGTTGACCCTCGTCAGTTTAAACTTCAGCCACTGAGTCATGATGCTACAATAAAGTTGTAAATTATATAAAAGGTCACCATATCAAAAACACCGTTTACAGTCCCTTTAAAGAATGATTTAATTTACCAAGAATCTCCAAATCATGATACATCATTCCTTTAGGTAGCCAGGAACTCATTCCACAACCAGGTAGGTCAATTGCGATCACATGATCTCCTCTAAATTTAGCGATCACATGATTACTTTTAAATAAAACGATCACATAATCTCCTCTAAAAATAGTAATCACGTGATCACCTCTAAATATAGTAATCACGTAATCACCTTTAAATTTAGTAATCACGTGATCATACCGACTTTTCCTAAGCGGTCCCGACCTTTCCTGTCATGACCATACCTAACCTGTCCTAACCTGGCCCTCTCTAACCTACACTTCCCAACCTGTCCTAACCTTTCCACTTGTATCCTAACCTAACCTAACCTGTCCTAACCGTTTTCGTCCTTTCCTAACCTGTCCTAGCTTGTCCTAACCAGTCTTAACCAGTCCTAACCTGTCCTAACCTGTCTGCTAGGAGAGGTGCAAGATGAATCCATGAATTAGAATTGTCCAACCAACCATGAACCAGTAACCAATGCTGATTAGCCTTAAATAAAACAAAGCATTCAAATGTATGTTGTGGATAGCCTGCCAAACGTCTTGACCGATTGTGGCTGAAATTTGTGTGATTACTCATGTGTGGCCGCTAAATAAAATCAGGAATTCTATTTTTTTCCAATATTTTCTTCTCAAAACTTTTTTCAAATTTTTTTTTCACGGGCAACGCCGGGCCATTCAGCTAGTATTATATATAGACGTAAATTTAAGTGAACCTTCATTTTTAGAGTTATTATAAAGATTTATTCACACACAAAGATATGAATACATATATAAAAGGTGTAGTTTAAATTTGTTTAAATAAATTTTTGAAAATACAGGTTTCCAAAAGAAAAGAGAAAAATATGCAAAATTATGCACAAATAGACAACATTGATCATTACTCATTACATAACATATTTATCATTTCAGTTATTATGTAATCATCGAATCCTTCAACATATATTAGTCATTCTTGTATGTATGTAACATGTTTGATTTACAACAACTGCATGGTAAACGATTTTTCTGATCGAAGATCCTTAACTTTTCAAGCTAAAATTTTAAAGTTGTGTTACTGAGTTTAATACAGAATATCAAAGGGTACCGTTATGAATCGGACAAACAGTCCTACAAAAAAGTGTCATTTTAAATAAAGTGATATAAATGGAATCTATTAATAATTAGATTTGAAAAGTGCCCGCATTAGATGTAGAGATCAAGTGTTCAAGATTAATGACAAAATTTCTGACCTCAATTAACCCTATCTCTGCTGGGGTACTTGAAAACCAGGATGTGCTGGGGGGTCAATTTGACCCCCCCCCCCCCTCTAAATCCCATGTTTGATGTCCAAATATGACAAATATGATACATCATTGGAAAGCTCTTGTGCTCTACTTTTAGAATCTGCAAACAAATTTGCAAAAATTGAATTTTTTATCGCAAAATTCAGTTATATAGTAAAAATGTTTGCAAAAAAAAATTTGTCCAAAAAATGAAAAATTATACATTTTTGAAAAGCCCTTGACCATGCCATTTCAAATATGCAAAATTTGTGCAAAATTTTAAATAACCAGATTTTTAATCAAGAAAAACTAAAAATATGCAAATTTCCTTTGACAGATTTTTTGCAAAAAAGTTGCAATTTATTTCCGCAAAACTTGTGCAATTCGTTTCCTTATCTCAAAGGCTTTCCAAAAAGCTAAATTTTATCAAAATCTGACAAGTGGAATTGGGTCAAAACAAAGATTTAGTTTGTTACAGGCAAAAGCAGTCATTCAGGCAGTGTGCCTGAGGACTCAGGCAGTTAGTATTAAAGCCCGGGTTTAGGTCTAAAGGGAGGGCTTTGGGTATGTACGAAAAGTCAGAAAATTTCAACAGCCTCAGACCAATACTTTTTGAGTTATGTAAAAAAAACTACAGGGGGGGGGGTCAAATAGGATAGCAGGAATAGGGTTAAATTAAGAATGATATTTTGCATATGAAATGTTTATTTTGAAATGAAAGAAAAGGTATTTGTACATGGAAGTTTTTGCAAGATTATTTCTTAAATATTTTTGATAATAACTGGACAAAATATTTTGCAAGTTTAAAATCTGAAAAAGTTTTTTTACGTTAGGATTAAAATAAAGAAATTAAGATAAGAACAATTCTTTTACCTGATTATTTCCCCACTCTTGTGCTGCAATTTTCCCCCACGGTACAGGGAAAACCCTTTCCCTAGACCTAAGCAGGAAAAAATAGAATCAAAATTTCCATCGAAGAATGATACATTTTTGATTGGACCAAAGCATCTTTTTTATTTTGTGATGATCTTTAGTTAAACAACTTTGGAAGTTATTATTTCGGAAAGATCTTTATGGTAAAAACTGATAATCTTTCTGCTTAAAAATAATTATATCTTTCAGCATCAAACAGTAATAACCAGAAAACTCTGGTATAGGAAGACGACTTTTAAACTTAAATTAACACTTTAGGTAATCCAATGAGCACGGGAAACAGAAATTATTCAGTGTAAACAGACCAATTTCACTTGATTTTTGATTTAATAATTGTCTTGTAAATTTATTTGCTCTTTAACAACATCAAATACACTTACGTATTTCTATAAAGTCGTCTTTCTATTTCGGAGTTTTCTGGTTATGACTGTATGCTTAATTTGTGATTATTTTATAAACAATCAAAGAACATGAGTCTTACTCACAAACTTAATTTTTCTAATCCCTATTTCTTTGCAACCTGATGGGTTAAGCCTTTGACATTTCAAACTAAGTTTTTTAATTAGCAGAATTCAAACTTGAGGTTTACAACATTAGGTTTCAAAGATAAAGGGAATAGAAAATCAGACTCAATTTCTTTGTCTTGCTAGTCTTTTAAGTAATTGGTCACTTCTATAGATTTCTTCCTCTCTATAAACCATTGGTAACCGCACACTTGAACCTCTCGAATGAATTGAATTTTGTCTTTATCGTTAAGAAAAGGTACAAACATTGTTCTTATCGCTTTGCTGTATTAGGTGAACTGTAGATAGGCAATACATCTACATTTATGTTTCTTATCTCACATTTTAAAGGGAATGTAGACGTAGTTCCACTTGTACCTTGGCTGCTCCTATTCAAAATGTTACCTCTAAAACTTCCTTTAATCATTTATCTCCTGTTACACATATGTTTATAGCTGGAGGGTGACATGAAATTACGCGTACTGTCCCTTTAAGAAAAGTACGTCCTTGTAAACTTGAAATCTCGAATTTTGAAAAAGAAAAAAATTAGAACTTTTCTAATCCATATACAGGACTGGCGCGGTGGCCGGTGAAATGAGAAAAACACAACACAACATTCTTTTGAAGAGATTATTTTTAGGATAAAAAATATCTTTATAATTTTGTTTAATGTTTTTTTTTCTAGAAATAAGTAAGAAACTGTGTATCAAAATTTTACACCATCAGGTTGAAGAGATATAGTTATCAGAAAATTTGAGTTTGTGGCAAATTCTCAATTGCAGATAATACAAGATTTTATCAGTACTATGCATACTAATTATGGCATTAATTATAGCTTAGAGATAATTCAACTTGATATGGGATAATGGGACGCTCTTAAACCCTGAATGTTATATAAAAAACTTTTAACAGCCTTAACTTGTAAGTGTCACAACGCCTTGGCTTTGGGTTCTCGCCTGACAAATTACTTGTACATTTTTTTAACCCCAAGCATGAACGTAGATTTTAAAATTGCAATGCGCCTTTCTAGCTTAAATTTAGAAGAAGTAATTGGCAAAATAATACTCGATTTTGTGTGAAAGTGTGCACATCTTGAATCCTGGTGAGAACTCATAGGGATAAAATAGATTTTTTAATGGATAAAAAGACCAAATTAGGTCTCAGAAACTATGGTAAATTCTTGTCTACACAAAAATCATCGAAGTAAAACAATCCGTGCTGTGTTCTTATTGGTTGATTTCATAAGAATATGTTAATCCAGGTGAATTTAACGCAACAGTTGCAGTATAGCACAGTATAGTATACTGATTGGGAAATATTACACACAGTGAAAGAAAATTCTACGGAGCAACTCATAAAAGATAAGAATTTAAGAGAGACGACAGTGCGGAATTTATTTATTAACCATTAAAAGCTAAAACATAAGGCAAAAATCCTTAGATCTTTTTATTCTTCAAGTTCAAGATTGTCATATGTTTATATCTCCTTTAATAGAAAAGCTATTGAGAAGAACAAACATGTTTTGAACTTCTTATTATACGTATTTATATGTATTTGCTTTAAAACCATAACTAGAGGAGCTACGAGGTCACAAAGTAATTAATATAATATCCTGAATTCTGTTGTCTAGTTATTAGTGATATCTGCCGGGGCGGGGGGTGGGGGGATTTGTTTGCAATATGCAATAAGCTTGCAAAAAAGTTAATCATGATAAACTATACATTAAAAAATGCAAGTAGACCATTCTATTTAAATAGTGAAATATGAACCTTTTTTCTTTTTTTTCAGAATAGTAAAAATGTATAAAGTATTGATTTTTATTTTTCAAATATTTTCACCAATCGTTATTCTAGGGTTTGAATTTCATAAATCCACTGCAATCAAACTTACAAAAATAACTTAAGTTTGTTTTCAATACCTTGTTTATAAGCAAGGTTTTTATTTTTGATATATTTTTGTGACTTGTAACCTAAAAGATGTGTTTAATGCATATCAATATATTTCTTCGTACAGCTTCTCTTTGTATACTTTTAACTTGTAATTAAAAAATGCTTGTTAAGTATAAAAGCATTATTGAAAAAAGTCGTCTTTATAGTATGAATATAATTGCCAACTGAAATCTGAAAAATCTTCAAAAACTTGGAGCACCAAATTATTGTAAATGAATTTATTTTGAAATGAAAACTTTACAGCAAACAAGAACAACTGAATGAATCTTATTACAACTCCGCACTTTTAAGGTAGGAATATGAAAACATAAAAAATTTACAAATCTTATCAATTTGAGCTGTTAAAAACACAATAAAATCTATCAGAACCTAAAAACTGTCCACTAATACCACACAAAGCAGAGAAAACAAGGATTTTTCATTAATTCTTGATTATACTTAAAAAGGTTGGAAATCTGACAATAAAAGCTACGTGTACACTCTCTTTAACAACTAAAATATAAAACTAAAATATCAAAAACTTCTTTTTGTCTTATTTCATAATGTGTTTCTAATTTTCAATCTATAAAAAAATTTTAAATGATTTTAAGTGACGCTGCCCATGTGCCAGATCCTGTTGCTTATGGAAATGTAAAACGTGTAAAGGGTAAAAAAAAAATTTTAAGTTATAATAACAAAATTTCAAATATTTTGCAATATTTTTAATTTTCAGGCACTGGTAGGGAAAAGTGTGAATACTGGAAACTAGGGAGATTTTTTTACAATTAATTTAAGAATTTAAAGGGAGAAAATATATATAAAGCTAAATTTTGATTTTCAACTTTACTGACAACTTTGGAATGGTGGATATCAAGATCAATGCTTGATACTCTATTATTGCCTATCTCTAAATATTTTAGTCTTTAGATTAATTTCTAGAGATTAAAGCAAAGATTTGAAAGAGATAGAGCTTTGAAAAATCGGTGTTTGATTATTCCGTATTTGTGGTGTCATATCAATTGCAATCTACTAACAATCGATTGAACGAGCGTAAGTTTTGGATTAATGTTTTTTAAAACTAACGTTCAAGATGACTTTAGTCCCAATTTTTTAATAATTAAGGATATCACATTCTAAAGTTTTCAGCTCAGATCATTTTTTTCCTTCTTTAATCTTCATTTCTTGCTATTTGGAATTATAAGTAGATACACCTTTCAATAACTTATTTAGTCTTAATTAAACACCCACACTTTACTTGATATTGTGTAAACTTTAATTATAACTTTTATCATACAATGGTTAGGGACGATGCTATCTCATTTGAACTACTGCCGTTTGAACTATTGTTCATTTAAACTATTGTTCATTTCAACTACTGCACGTGGTACCACGTGAGTAGTTGAAATGAACAATAGTTCAAACGAGTAAATATATTGCTCATTTGAACTATTTTTTAGTTCATTTGAACTATTAATATTATTAATGAAATAAACAAAAAATAGTTCAAATGAACATTAAAATAGTTCAAATGGACATAAAAATAGTTCAAATGAACAAAAAAATAGTTCAAATGAACAAAAAAATAGTTCAAATGAACAAAAAAATAGTGTAAATGAACACAAAATAGTTCAATTGAACAAAAATATAGTTCAAATGAACACAAACATAGTTTAAATGAACAAAAAAAATAGTTCAAATAAACATAAAAATAGTTCAAATGAACTTGAAAATAGTTCAAATGAAATAGTTCAAATAAAAAAAAATAGTTTAAATGAAATAAGAAAAAAATATTTCAAATGAAAATGACGAAAAATTAGTTAAAATGGACAAAAAATAGTTAAATTGAACTCAAAAATAGTTAAAATGGCCAAAAAATTAGTTGAAATGAACAAAAAAAAGTTCGAATTTAAACTATTTCATTTGTACTATGTTCAATTGAACTATTCTCTGTTCATTTGAACTATTTTTTTTTTCATTTGAACTATTGGTATATTCCTAGAGAACGATTTTTGGATTTTTTTTTGTTAATTTAAACTATTTTTATGTTTATATTTGAAACATTTCTGTGTAATTGTTATCTATAAATTTATAATTGTCATCATAAACTAACTTTAAGGGAATTATGAAAAATTTTAAAACTGAAATGGTAAAAAAATAGTTCAAATGAGCAAGAAATGTGTTGATTTAAACTATAGGATATGACGTCATGTCAGTAGTTCAAATGAACAATAGTTCAAACGAACAATAGTTCAAACGAACCATAGTTCAAACGGCAGTAGTTCAAATGAGAATCCACCGGGATGACCAGAAACTATAACAGGAAGACGACATTTTTAGTTTCTGCTAACTTTGCAAAGTCTATAAAGAGAAGAAAAAGTTAAGTCTAAATATTTTTATTTTGAAAAAACGTCGCCGATTAGATGAGGATATTAAAGCATATCATGCCGAGGATGATACATCTTCTAGATCAATGTTACCAAGGATAGAAGAACTAAGGTATCTATTCTAGATTTTAGATTAATGTTACCAAGGATAAAAGAACTAAGATATCTATTCTAGATTCTAGATTAATATTACCAAGGATAAAAGAACTAAGTTATTTATTCTAGATTCTAGATTATTGTTACCAAGGATAAAAGAACTAAGGTAACTATTCTAAATTCTAGATTATTGTTACCAAGGATAAAAGAACTAAGGTATCTATTCTAGATTCTAGATTAATATTACCAAGGATAAAAGAACCAAGGTATCTATTCAAGATTCTAGATTAATGTTACCAAGGATAAAAGAGCTAAGGTATCTATTCTAGATTTCATATTTGTGTTACCAAGGATAAAAGAACTAAGGTATCTATTCTAGATTTTAGATTATTGTTACCAAGGATAAAAGAACTAAGATATCTATTCTAGATTCTAGATTAGTGTTACCAAGGATAAAAGAACTAAGGTAACTATTGTAAATTCTAGATTATTGTTACCAAGGATAAAAGAACTAAGGTATCTATTCTAGATTCTAGATTAATATTACTAAGGATAAAAGAACCAAGGTATCTATTCCAGATTCTAGATTAATGTTACCAAGAATAAAAGAGTCAAGGTATCTATTCTAGATTTCAGATTTGTGTTACCAAGGATAAAAGAACTAAGGTATCTATTCTAGATTCTAGATTAATGTTACCAAGGATAAAAGAGCTAAGGTATCTATTCTAGATTTCAGATTAATGTTACCAAGGATAAAAGAACTAAGGTATCTATTCTAGATTCTAGATTATTGTTACCAAGGATAAAAGAACTAAGGTATTCTAGATTCTAGATTAATGTTACCAAGGATAAAAGAACTAAGATATCTATTCTAGATTCTAGTCTATAGCGTCCCTATGTAAACACAACAATGAGACCCATAAAGCAGGAAAATAACTTTTAAGCTTTAGGTTTAATTTTCAACAGTTCATTGAACATGAGACATTAGCATGTGTGTAGTGTGCACTGTTTGTGTACAGACACATTTTACTGAATAAGTGGATTTTTTAGTAAAATCCAAGAATGCAACGCAAGGAAAGTTAACTGCAGTTGCGTATACTCTGCGTACATACTACATATTGAAACCAGTTCTCGGCGGAATTTGTAAACAAGAATAGATGCCTCAGTGTTCGTTTAGTATCCGAGGAGGTTAAAAGCATTGATTTTTGATAATTTTGATAATTTACATAATAGTTTCCTAGATGACCAGAATATTTCATTGATATTTATGTGAAAGATGGATCCCATTTCAGGCTTCGACATCCGTCTTGTGTTTACATTACCGCCCAGTGACAGTACACTGCATGCAGTAAAAAAACATGCCTACACTTCTGAAATAACTTTCCTTGCATTAAATCCTTGGTAAAACCGATAAAACTGTTTCCTTTATAACAAAATAAACAGAACACCAAATATTATCTCAAGGTCTCCTACCTATTCCACAATTCGTTTCATTTCTTTTTTTAAATCAAAACTTTGAACTTATCCCTTTGTCTTTCTACCTTGCAGTGCTAAATAAGATTTGGAATAATTTCCACCTTCTTTTTTAGGAAAAAATATCCTGGTGAATCCTTTGATAAAATCCCAGAGTCAGATTGCGCCGACAAAGGAACGAACATTTTTCATTAAAAAACATACAGCCATCGTCGTATATTTTAGTACAATGAAGACGACTTTCGATTTCAATTATTACATCTACAAAACTTTCAACTAGCATGTATTATACGTAGGACGTACATATAAATATGGACAGAGAGAGAGTCAGCAAATTAACAGCTTTTCTTTGTTTACTTAAAACTTTTAATTTCGAGAAAGCTTGTTAGAAATCAAAACTTAAAAGAAAAGTCGTCTTCATTGTATTGGTATAAATACCGGCAACTGTAGAAAAAATTACATTTTGTTTGAAATTATTAACAGGACATTCGAGATGTCTCACAAAATATTATTATATTTATAATTATGTTTGTATTTTTGAACAAAATGTTTGTGATATGTTTTCGGTTAAATCATAATTCTTATTACGAAATTAATTTTTATACAGGGTGTCCAAATAAACATGAGAATTTAGAGACGACTTGAATAACGTCTTAGATTTCTGATAATTGGTAAATTACATAAATTACATCCAAAAAAAGATTGAAAGTCAAATGAACTTTCCAAAATGTGGTCTACCTTCTTTGTAACTTTAAATTGAAGGAGATACTATAAACAATTTGAACTGCAGTTTAGTTAATTTTTAATTAACTGGAATTTGAACAAATTTCCTAATACCTTCGTTAATTTTAAGGGTAAAAAAATGTTGTACCACATTTTGGAAATCCAGACACTAGTTGTTTTCTGTCTTAATATTTTAACTGTGATGCTACAAAATTATATTTACGAAAGAATCCCGCATGTTCACATACGACATAGAAGTCATCACTTAATTACTATGTATTGTAGTTTATGACCAAAATAATAATTAGTAAATGAAAAGAAATATTTTGCTAAATTCATTTTTTGGATAATTTCGAGACAATATAAAGTATCAAATCTAAATTCCAAATTTTATTCAATATTTAAAAGTTCTTGTTTGTCTGCAGCTCATCCTAAACTGTGCAAACATTTTGCGGAAAATGGTGGCTGCGTAGGACAGTATTCGGAGGTAAAATCGTAAAAAATCACGTAGCTATAAAAAAGTAAAAAAATACTAATTTTACTGAAATTTAAACTCCTGAAATACAAACTCCTTTAATATAAACTTCTGAAATGCAAAATCGTGGAATACAAACTCCTGTAATACAAACTCCTGTAATATAAATTCCTGTAATACAAACTCCTGTAATACAAACTCCTGAAAAACAAACTGAGGAATACAAGCTCCAAAAATACAAATTCTTAAAATACAAAAATCCTGAAATAAAAACTCCAAAAATACAAACTCTTAAAATACCAACTTCTGAAATACAAACTCCTGAAATATAAACTCCTGAAATAAAAAAACTCCTGAAATATAAACTCCTGAAATAAAAAACTCCTGAAATAGAAACTGTGAAAATGCAAATTCCTTTAGTACAAACTGCAAAAATACAAACTCTTAAAATAGAAACTACGGAAATAAAATTGAGGAAATGCAAACTCCTTAAATATAAACTGCAAAAATACAAACTCCGGAAAACGAAATTCTAAAATTTTCTCAGTTGGAGAATTTTTCAAGAAATAATATACCAAAATATTTGATTATTTTAGGCCGAAGCCTTGGTCCTGGCCAAGAGAGGTTTAAACCGAGATCCCTTAAGAGGTAAGAAATAATCATAGATAAATAAATAAATATAGATAGCTTATGTACGCAAAATCACCAAGAATTGTACAGTCCGCGAACTCATACTTCTAGGGGTCAAAGTATACTTCAATGATAAGCGGGGTGGTTTGGTGTTTTAATGGATTTCATATTAGAGTGTAAAATAACTCCGGGAATGGAAATATTTGAACATCAATATTTCACTGAGCAATATATCATATTGATGAGAACTGAAGAAGGACATGAGACGGACTAAACTAACTTAAATTTCTCTCTACAGAACTCATGTCACCACAAGTACTCAATGACATAAGAACAGCCAATGTTCACAACCGACCTAGTTAATCTATATAATAGGAATATCTTTAAAACATCTCTGTACATTTATATCTTTCAAGATGAAAAATGTCGTCTTATGCGCAATCTATCTTTATATATGGAAATAATCAATCGCGCCAGAGCTCAGGACCAATCTTAATAACTGTCCCTTTTTTATTTTGATGCTAAGTTTCCGAATACAGAAAATTCTTCATTTAATGCCGACATTTATTTTAGATGTGAGTTTTTTAATATTTATGTTTAATTTTACTTTTATTGATAAAATTTATGAACCAATTACTTTCTGCAAACTCAAGTCTCATCATTACGTCTTTGCCACCTGTTGGCGTGGCCCTTAGGCCTTTGCTATTTTGAACTATTAATTCTGCTGTCAAAGTTTAAGATGACGAAGGTTTAAACCATCAGGTTTCAAAGATATTGAAAATTTGTTTTTCGGTCCCATTGGATTTTTACTTTTGACAAGGCTGCCTCTTTTCCAAGCATTTCAAATTCTTTCATGAAACCTTTTCAGGACTTAAAAAATTTTTAATTTATGAAGAAATTTTGGTTTAACTTACTTTTCTATAATCATTACGTTTACGTTTCTTTTCTTGTTTTTTAGTATAACCGTCAAATAAGGTGAACCATTAGCAGCATTTTTACTTTGCTTTGATCTAGTATAACACAAAATTTTGTATTATCAACAATCTAAACTAGGCGTCTAGGTCGCTTCGTGTTAATCTTATATTTTAACTTTTATTTGTGGCTTTTTCAGTGAGAATCTTCTCTTTGTACAATATCAAACACTAGCAAAAAAGTTTGTGGATTTAATAGTATTTTTGCGCATTTTTAAAATTTTATAAAACTTTCGGCACACAAATTTTTTAAATTTTGAGCATCTGTAAACTTCCCCTGGGGTCATGTGAGGTTTCACACAAAATTTGGCCAAATTGAGCTTAATCGGTTCAGCCAAATTTTGACGTTTATTGGATACAGAGAAAAAAACACCCAATCAAGATACACCGACTAAACAAAATTATTGCATGCACTCTCTTTATAAACTTTTAACCCTATCCCTGCTGGGGTACTTGAAAACCAGGATATGCTGGGGGGGGGGTCAATTTGCCCCCCCCCCCCTCTAAATCCCATGTTTAATGTCCAAATATGACAAATGATACATCATTAGAAAGCTCTTATGCTCTACTTTTAGAATCTGCAAAAACAATTTGAAAATTTGCAAAAATTGAATTTTTTATCGCAAAATCCAGTTATATAATAAAAATATTTGCAAAAAAAATTTGTCCAAAAAATGAAAAATTATTCATTTTTGAAAAGCCCTTGACCATGCCATTTCAAATATGCAAAAAATTTTGCAAAATTTTAAATAACCTGATTTTTAATCAAGAAAAAATAAAAATGTGCAAATTTCCTTTGACAGGTTGTTTGCAAAAAATTTGCAATTTTTTTCGCAAAACTTGTGCAATCCGTTTCCTCATGTCATAGGCTTTCCAAAAAGCTAAATTTTATCAAAATTTGACAAGTGAAAGTGGGTCAAAACAAAGATTTAGTTTGTTACAGGCAAAAGCAGTCATTCAGGCAGTGTGCCTGAGGACTCAGGCAGTTAGTATTAAAGCCCGGTTTTAGGCCTAAAGGGAGGGCTTTGGGTATGTAAGAAAAGTCAGAAAATTTCAATAGCCTCAGACCAATACTTTTTGAGTTATGTAAAAAAACTACAAGGGGGGGTCAAATTGACCCCCCCCCCCCCAGCAGGAATAGGGTTAAATTTTGAGTTTTTGATGATTTCCAATGTTTATTTATAAACTGCAGAGTTTACATCAGTAGAATAAAGTTCAATCAAAACTTTTCAAATTTTGAACTTTGGAATTTATTCTCTTCAAAGAAAAATCCGGGAAATTTCTGTTCAACTTTATTAAACCAAATAACTTTATTAAACAAAATAAATTAATTAATTCCTTCACATTTTTACTTCATTTTAAAACAATATTAATTTTAGTTTGTTAATTTTTTATTTTTTTATTTATGATAATTCAGAATTGAGATTTTCTAATTTTTAAATCTGTACAACCTTATGTCGCAGACCTTAGTTACTTCAACATATGAATCTATAAATTTAAATGTCACCATAAAGGTTGCAAAGATATAAGGATTGACTTGTAGAGATTGAATGTTCCCTTATCAGTTATCAGATCACTTATCTGGGACAAAATGTTATAAAATTTGAGGAAGCAGTTAAACTACGTATATGTATACCAGGGGGGATGATAATTTCATCCCTGAGCCCGAAATTTAAAAGAGTATCGTTGAACGAAACTCCCGAGTTTCCTTTTTGGAGTATTCACATTTGTGTAAATTTTGAAATAAGAGAAATGGAGAATATAAACAAACTTAAAAAAGAATATTTCATTACAAAAATATTGACATTCACAAAATGTCTAACCCCATTCGTGAAACCCGGGGTTTAAAACTAGTTTTCATAACGAAACCCTGTCTTAAGTTTTGGGCTCTGTGTGCTCAATTAGCTGTACTGTACACTTGCAACTGTTTACTAATAATGATATAATATAAACAAATATGCAGTACGCTCTCGGTATAGTTCATGGCCTATACAATTAGTAAAGGTTTAGCGTTCATCATCACTCTATACACACAACCTCGTTGATGTATACTAAGATCAACCACTTCGATCTTGTGTCCAAAATCAAGTTTGAGATAAGTGGATCATCTTAATCTACAGTGGTTAGGCGATTTTATCAAAACAATGAAGACGACTTTTGATTTCAATTTTTATTTTAATCAAGCTGTTCAACAGCATTGATACACTTAAACATAGAAAACAAAAAAAGCTTCTCTTTGATTACTTGTGAAATTCAAAAAATGTTATTAGCAATTCAAACTTTAATGAAAAGTCGTCTTCATTGTATTGATATTATCGCTTAGCACTGTACGAAAGTTCAACTAATGTTTATAAATTAATTAACTTTTGTCCCTATATAGATTATTTTAGTTTCGTTTTCTCAAATCCAGTTTATGGCAACTGAATGCAGAGAAACTTGCAAGGGATAAAATTATCTATTTTCAATCTTGATTTTTAATTTAATTTGTTGGTCCAATGTTTAATCACAGGAACCCCCATTTCTTTGTTAAATTAGCCTACTGATCAGCAAAATGACCTCCAAGCCCCACGAAATCAATTCGGTGCCTCTAGCAACGTCTCCAAGCATTCTGTCTCCGCGCCCCGCATTTTGATCTCTTTACTTGTTATTTTTATTTTTTTTATTTAGTTTCTAGGGCTTAACCAATCAAAAATCAAAATATATCTTTTCATAGTAGAATCCACAATAGTTTAAGAATCGTTTAAGCCACAAATTTCAAATATTAAATGATTCGATTAATCTTAATTTGTTTTCTTGTGAAAAGTTTACGCAAAGCATATGATGAAAGCATAAATTCAAATATTTCACAAAAACCATTATGTTTTGTGAAGTGTTGCTCATATTGCTTGATGCGTACATGATACACATGAGGAATAATATGAAAATTTGTCTATCTTTATATAAAACTAGAAAAGGAATTGTTTAATTCAGAAAACAAAAATTAATGTATTAATCTCAAATAAAACTAACCTTTTAATTCAAATTGTTTTTGTAATATAAAAAACTATTTAATCGCGTTGAGACAAAAATACAGGGCGTGCAGACAGAATAATGGAAGCTTGGAGACATAGGGAGAGGCGTGGAGACGGTTTCGCGGAGCTTGGAGATTATTCATCAGGAGGCTCGTGGTGGCCCTTCAACCCCTCCCTCGTTTTTAGATCTATATTTTTCTTATATTTTTTGTGTATTTTTTCAAGGTTAATTTTTATCTATTTTCAAACCATCCAATGCGGGCGATTTTTGACATTTTAATTTATCTTTTAACGCACAAATTTGTTGTCTTTGCTGACTAACACATGGTCCTTTGAATAGTTAGGAGAAATGTTCACGGATTTGAATTTGCTGGGTCAAGGGCTTATTTTTAAATGTATAATTAGTCGCATTTTGCAGGGTTTTAGTTTTTTAACATTTTTTTCTAAATAACTAGATTTCGTAAAAAATAGTAAGATTTCTTGCAGATTATTGAAGTAAAGTCCAAGTGCTTTCCAAAAACGTTTCAAATTGTATAGATTTGCATCAAAATAAGAAAATAGAGTGTGAAAATATGACAA